>NW_027669290.1:595000-723791 GCF_964194185.1 Rhinolophus hipposideros
TAACCCTAACCCTAACCCTAAACCCTAAACCTAACCCTAACCCTAACCCTAACCCTAAACCTAACACCAACCCTAACCCTAACCCTAACCCTAACCCTAACCCTAACCCTAACACCAACCCTAAGCCTAACCCTAACCCTAACCCTAACCCTAAACCTAACACCAACCCTAACCCTAACCCTAACCCTAACCCTAACAAGGGCAAGCTGTACTGGTCAGCGACGGGCAACTCTAGGCCTCAAACTAGAGGGGGCCATGGGCGTTGGTCTAGTGCCCGAGCCTGGGCTAGTGGGAGCGGTAGGCATAGCGCTGGGGTACGCATAGGCAAGGGGTCTGTGTCGGGGTAAACCTCGGAGTAGGCCTAGTGCCAGGAGTTGGAGCTGTGGCTAGGGGTAGGGATGGGGGTGGGCCTATAAGTAGGGGGAGCTGTAGGGCCAGGGGAAGCGGTAGGACCAGAGGTAGTGCTAGGCGTTAGCCTAGGGCGACGGGTAGTGCTCTGGGTAGGGTTAGGTGAAGGGCTTGTGGTTGGCTGATGCCCACGGGCAGTGTTAGTCTTAGGGCTCATGTTAGGCCTAGGACTAGTGGTACTGTTAGGGGTTGGCCGAGGGCTAGGGGTAGGTGTCACGGGAGGGCTGCGGGTAGTCCTAGGACTCAAAACAGGTGTAGGGCTGGATTAGGGTGTGGTAAGGGTGGGTCCAGGGTGATTTCGTAGGACACGGGTTAGTGCTCTGGCTATCGGTAGGGCAAGGTGTACCGGTTGGCGACGGGCAAGTGCTAGGCTTCGGACTAGAGTGAGCATTGGGCGTTGGTCTAGGGCCCGAGGTAGGGCTAGTGGGAGCGGTAGGCGTAGCACTGGGGTAGGCAAGGGGCAAGAGGTGGGTGTCGGGGTAAACCTCGGAGTAGGCCTAGGACCAGGAGTGGGAGCTGTGGCTAGGGGTAGGGATTGGGGTGGGCCTATAGGTAGGGGGAGCTGTAGGGAAAGGGGTAGGGGTAGGACCAGAGGTAGTGCTAGGCGTAGGCCTACGGCGAGGGGTAGTGCTCGGTGTAACCTAACCCTAACCCTAACACTAACACTAACCCTAACCCTAACCCTAACCCTAACCCTAACACCAAACCTAAACCTAACCCTAACCCTAACCCTAACCCTATACCTAACACCAACCCTAACCCTAACCCTAACCCTAACACTAACACCAAACCTAACCCTAACCCTAACCCTAACCCTAACCCTAACACCAACCCTAACCCTAACACTAACCCTAACCCTAACACCAACCCTAACCCTAATCCTAACCCTAACCCTAACCCTAACACCAACCCTAACCCTAACCCTAACCCTAACCCTAACACCAACCCTAACCCAAACCCTAACCCTAATCCCAACCCTATGCCTAACACCAACCCTAACCCTAACCCTACCCCTAACCCTAACACCAACCCTAACCCTAATCCTAACCCTAACCCTAACCCTATCACTAACCCTAACCCTAACCCTAACCCTAACACCAAACCTAACCCTAACCCTAATCCTAACCCTAACCCTATACCTAACACCAACCCTAACCCTAACGCTAACCCTAACCCTAACACCAACCCTAACCCTAACCCTAACCCTAACCCTAACACCAACCCTAACCCTAATCCTAAGCCTAACCCTACCCTAACCCTAACCCTAACACCAACCCTAACCCTAACCCTAAACCTAACCCTAACCTTAAACCTAACACCAACCCTAACCCTAACCCTAACCCTAACAAGGGCAAGGTGTACTGGTCAGCGACGGGCAAGTCTAGGCCTCGGACTAGAGGGAGCCATGGGCGTTGGTCTAGGGCCCGAGCCTGTGCTAGTGGGAGCGGTAGTCGTAGCGCTGGGGTAGGCATAGGGCAAGGTGTGGGTGTCGGGGTAAACCTCGGAGTAGGCCTAGGGCCAGGAGTGGGAGCTGTGACTAGGGGTAGGGTGGGGGTGGGCCTATGGGTAGGGGGACCTGTAGGGCCAGGGGTAGGGGTAGGACCAGAGGTATTGCTAGGCGTAGGCCTAGGGCGAGGGGTAGTGCTCGGGGTAACCTAACCGTAACCCTAACCCTAACCCTAACACTAACCCTAACCATATCACCAACCCTAACCCTAACCCTAACATTAACCCTAACCCTAAACCTAACACCAACCCTAACCCTAACCCTAACCCTAACCCTAACACCAACCCTAACCCTAACCCTAACCCTAAACCCTAACCCTAACCCTAACCCTAACCCTAACCCTAACAAGGGCAAGGTGTACTGGTCAGCGACGGGCAAGTTCTAGGTCTCGGACGAGAGGGAGCCATGGGCGTTGGTCTAGGGCCCGAGCTAGGGCTAGTTGAGCAATAGGCGTAGCCCTGGGGTAGGCATAGGGCAAGGGGTGGGTGTCGCGGTAAACCTCGGAGTAGGCCTAGGGCCAGGAGTGGGAGCTGTGTCTAGGGGTAGGGATGAAGGTGGGCCTATAAGTAGGAAGAGTTGTAGGGCCAGAAGTAGGGGTAGGACAAGAGGTAGTGCTAAGCGTAAGCCTAGGGCGAAAGGCAGTGCTCGGAGTAGGGTTAGGTGAAGGGCTAGTGGTTGGCAGAGGCTCACGGGCAGTGTTAGGGTTAGGGCTTATGTTAGGCCTAGGACTAGTAGTAGTGGTAGGGGATGGCGGAGGGCTAGGGGTAACTGTCACGGGAGGGCTCCGGGTAGTCCTAGGACTCCGAACGGATGTAGGGCTGGATTAGGGTGTGGTAAGGATGAGTCCAGGGTGATTTCGTAGGACACGGGTTACTGCACTGGCTAACGGTAGGGCAAGGTGTACTGGTCGGCCTCGGGCAAGTGGTAGGCCTCTGACTAGATGAGCACTGGGCGTTGGTCTAGGACCCGAGCTAGGGCTAGTGGGAGCGATAGGCGTAGCGCTGGGGTAGGCATAGGGCAAGGGGTGGGTGTCAAGGTAAACCTCAAAGTAGGCTTTGGCCCAGGAGTTGGAGTTTTGGCTAGGGGTAGGGATGGGGGTGGGCCCATGGGTAGCGGGAGCTGAGGGCCAGGGGTAGCGGTAGGACCAGAGGTAGTGCTAGGCGTAGGCCTAGGGCGAGGGGTAGTGCTCGGGGTAACCTAACCCTAACCCTAACCCTAATACTAACCCTAACCCTAACCATAACCATAACACCAACCCTAACCCTAAGCGTAACCCTAACCCTAACCCTATACCTAACACCAACCCTAACCCTAACCCTAACCCTAACCCTAACACCAACCCTAACCCTAACCCTAACTCTAACCATAACCCTAACACTATACCTAACACCAACCCTAACCCTAACCCTAACCCTAACCCTAACACCAACCCTAACACTAACCCTAACCCTAACCCTAAAACCTAACCCTAAACCTAACCCTAACCCTAACCCTAACCCTAACACCAACCCTAACCCTAACCCTAAACCTAACACCAACCCTAACCCTAACCCTAACCCTAACCCTAACACCAACCCTAACCCTAACCCTAACCCTAAACCCTAACCCTAACCCTAACCCTAACCCTAACCCTAACCCTAAAAAGGGCAAGGTGTACTGGTCAGCGACGGGCAAGTTCTAGGCCTCAGACTAGAGGGAGCCATGGGCGTTGGTCTAGGGCCCGAGCTAGAGCTAGTGGCAGCGGTAGGCGGAGCGCTGGGGTAGGCATACGGCAAGGGGTAGGTGTCGAGGTAAATCTCGGAGTCGGCCTAGGGCCAGGAGTGGGATCTGTGGCTAGGGGTAGGGGTGGGGTGGCCTATGGGTAGGGGGAGCAGTAGGGCCAGGGGTAGAGTTAGGACCAGAGGTAGTGCTAGGCGTAGGCCTAGGGCGAGGGGTAGTGCTCGGGGTAGGGTTATTTGAAGGGCTAGTGGTTGGCAGAGGCCCACGGGCAGTGTTAGGTTTAGGACGCATGTTAAGCCTAGGACTAGTGGTAGTGGTAGGGGTTGGCCGAGGGCTAGGGGTAGGTGTCACGGGAGGGCTCCGGGTAGTTCTAGGACTCGGCACAGGTGTAGGGCTGGATTAGGGTTGGTAAGGATGGGTCCAGGGTGATTTCATAGGACACGGGTTACTGCTCTGGATAACGGTAGGGCAAGGTGTACTGGTTGGCGACGGGCAAGTGCTAGGCCTCGGACTATATGAGCACTGGGCGTTGGTCTAGTGCCCGAGCTAGGGCTAGTGGGAGCGATAGGCGTAGCGCTGGGGTAGACATAGGTCAAAAGGTGGGTTTCGGGGTAAACCTCGGAGTAGGCCTAGTGCCAGGAGTTGGAGCTGTGGTTAGGGGTAGGGATTTGGGTGGGCCTATGGGTAGGGCGAGCTGTAGGGCCAGGGGTAAGGGTAGGACCAGAGGTAGTGCTAGGCGTAGGCCTAGGGCGAGGGGTAGTGCTCGGGGTAACCTAACCCTAACCCTAACCCTAACCCTAACACTAACCCTAACCCTAACACCAACCCTAACCCTAACCCTAAGCTTAACCCTAACACTAAACCTAACACCAACCATAACCCTAACACTAAACCTAACCCTAACACCAATCCTAACCCTAACCCTAAGCTTAACCCTAACCCTAAACCTAACACCAACCCTAACCCTAACCCTAACCCTAACCTTAACCCTAACACCAACCCTAACCCTAACCCTAAACCCTAACCCTAACCCTAACCCTAACCCTAACCCTAACACCAACCCTAACCCTAACACTAACCCTAACCCTAACCCTAAACCTAACACCAAACCTAACCCTAATTCTAACCCTAACCATAAACCTAACCCTAACTCTAACACCAACACTAACCCTAACCCTAACCCTAACACTAAACCTAACACCAACCCTAACCCTAACCCTTACCATAACCCTAACACCAACCCTAACCCTAACCCTAACCCTAAAACCTAACCCTAAACCTAACCCTAACACTAACCCTAACCCTAACCCTAACCCTAACCCTAACCCTAACAAGGGCAAGGTGTACTGGTCAGCGACTGGCAAGTTCTAGGCCTCGGACTACAGGGAGCCATGGGCATTGGTCTAGGGCCCGAGCTAGGGCTAGTGGGAGCGGTAGGCGTAGCGCTGGGGTAGGCATAGGGCAAGGGGTGGGTGTCGAGGTAAACCTCGGAGTAGGCCTAGGGCCAGGAGTGAGAGCTGTGGCTAAGGGTAGGTGTGGGGGTAGGCCTATGGGTAGGGGGAGCTGTAGGGCCAGGGGTAGGGGTAGGACCAGAGGTAGTGCTAGGCGTATGCATAGGGCGAGGGGTAGTGCTCGGGGTAACCTAACCGTAACCCTAAACCTAACCCTAAACCTAACCCTAACCCTAACACCAACCCTAACCCTAACCCTAACACTAACCCTAAACCTAACACCAACCCTAACACTAACCCTAACCCTAACCCTAACCCTAACACCAACCCTAACCCTAACCCTAACCCTAAACCCTAACCCTAACCCTAACCCTAACCCTAACCCTAACAAGGGCAAGGTGTACTGGTCAGCGACGAGCAAGTTCTAGGCCTCAGACTAGAGGGAGCCATGGGCGTTGGTCTAGGGCCCGAGCTAGGGCTAGTGGGAGCGTTAGGCGTAGCGCTGGGGTAGGCATACGGCAAGGGGTAGTTGTCGAGGTAAACCTCGGAGTAGGCCTAGGGCCAGGAGTGGGAGCTGTGGCTAGGGGTAGGGGTGGGGGTTGGCCTATGGGTAGGGGGAGCTGTAGGGCCAGGGGTAGCGGTAGGACCAGAGGTAGTGCTAGGCGTAGGCCTAGGGCGAGGGGTAGTGCTCTGGGTAGGGTTAGGTGAAGGGCTAGTGGTTGGCAGAGGCCCACGGGCAGTGTTAGTCTTAGGGCTCATGTTAGGCCTAGGACTAGTGGTAGTGGTACGGGTTGGCCGAGGGCTAGGGGTAGGTGTCACGGGAGGGCTCCGGGTAGTCCTAGGACTCGGAACGGGTGTAGCACTGGATTAGGGTGTGGTAAGGGTGGGTCCAGGGTGATTTCGTAGGACACGGGTTAGTGCTCTATCTATCGGTAGGCAAGGTGTACTGGTCGGCGACAGGCAAGTGCTAGGCTTCGGACTAGAGTGAGCACTGGGCGTTGGTCTAGCGCCCGAGATAAGGATAGTGGGAGCGGTAGGCATAGCGCTGGGGTAGGCAAAGGGCAAAGGGTGGGTGTCTGGGTAAATCTCGAAGTAGGCCTAGGACCAGGAGTGAAAGCTGTGGTTAGGGTTAGGGATGGGGGTGGGCCTATGGGTAGGGGGAGCTGTAAAACCAGGGGTAGGGGTAGGACCAGAGGTAGTGCTTGGCGTATGCATAGGGCGAGGGGTAGTGCTAGGGGTAACCTAACCGTAACCCTAACCCTAACCCTAACACTAACCCTAACACCAACCCTAACCCTAACCCTAACCCTAACCCTAACCCTAAACCTAACATCAACCCTAACCCTAACCCTAACCCTAACCCTAACCCTAACACCAACCCTAACCCTAACCCTAACCCTAAACCCTAACCCTAACCCTAGCCCTAAACCTAACCCTAACCCTAACCCTAACCCTAACCCTAACCCTAACCCTAAACCTAACATCAAGCCTAACCCTAACCCTAACCCTAACCCTATACCTAACACCAACCCTAACCCTAACCCTAACCCTAACCCTAACACTAACCGTAACCCTAACCCTAAACGTAACCCTAACCCTAATCCTAACACCAACCCATATTCTAACCCTAAACCTAACCCTAATTCTAAACCTAACACCAACCCTAACCCTAACCCTAACCCTAACACCAACCCTAACCCTAACCTAACCCTAAACCCTAACCCTAACCCTAACCCTAACCCTAACCCTAACCCTCACTCTAACCCTAACAAGGGCAAGGTGTACTGGTCAGCGACGGGCAAGTTCTAGGCCTCAGACTAGAGGGAGCCATGGGAGTTGGTCTAGGGACCGAGCTAGGGCTAGTGGGAACGGTAGGCGTAACGCTGGGGTAGGCATACGGCAAGGGGTGGGTGTCGGGGTAAACCTCGGAGTAGGCCTCATGCCAGGAGTTGGAGCTCTGGCTAGGGGTAGGGATTTGTGTGGGCCTATGGTTATGGGGAGCTGTAGGGCCAGGGGTAGCGGTAGGACCAGAGGTAGTGCTAGGCGTAGGCCTAGGGCGAGGTGTAGTGCTCTGGGTAGGGATGGTGAAGGGCTAGTGGTTGGCTGAGGCCCACGGGCAGTGTTAGTCTTAGGGCTCATGTTAGGCCTAGGACTAGTGGTAGTGGTAGGGGTTGGCCGAGGGCTAGGGTAGGTGTCACGGGAGGGCTCCGGGTAGTCCTAGGACTCGGAACGGGTGTAGGGCTGGATTAGGGTGTGGTAAGGGTGGGTCCAGTTTGATTTCGTAGGACACGGGTTAGTGCTCTGGCTAAAGGTAGGGCAAGGTGTACTGGTCGGCGTCGGGCAAGTGGTAGGCCTCGGACTAGAGGGAGCACTGGGTGTTGGTCTATGGCCCGAGCTAGGGCTAGTGGGAGCAGTAGGCGTAGCACTGGGGTAGGCATAGGGCAAAAAGTGGGTGTTGGGGTAAACCTCGGAGTAGGCTTTGGGCCAGGAGTTGGAGTTGTGGCTAGGGGTAGGGATGGGGGTGGTCCTATGGGTAGGGGGAGCTGTAGGGCCAGGGTTAGGGGTAGGACCAGAGGTAGTGCTAGGCGTAGGCCTAGGGCGAGGGGTAGTGCTCGAGGTAGAATTAGGTGAAGGGCTAGTGGTTGGCAGAGGCCCACGGGAAGTGTTAGGGTTAGGTCTCATATTAGGCCTA
Source organism: Rhinolophus hipposideros (assembly GCF_964194185.1). NCBI lineage: Eukaryota > Metazoa > Chordata > Mammalia > Chiroptera > Rhinolophidae > Rhinolophus > Rhinolophus hipposideros. Next base: position 602,778 of record NW_027669290.1, read on the forward strand.
GGACTAGTGGTAGTGGTAGGGATGGCCGAGAGCTAGGGGTAGGTGTCACGGGAGGGCTCCGGGTAGTCCTAGGACTCCGAACGGATGTGGGGCATGATTAGGGTGTGGCTAATGTTGGGTCCAGGGTGATTTCGTAGGACACGGGTTAGTGCTCTGGCTATCGGTAGGCAAGGTGTACTGGTCGGCGACGGGCAACTGCTAGGCTTCGACTAGAGTGAGCACTGGGCGTTGGTCTAGGGTCTGAGGTAGGGCTAGTGGGAGCGGTAGGCATAGCGCTGGGGTAGGCAAAGGGCCAGGGGTTTGTGTCGGGGTAAACCTCGGAGTAGGCCTAGGACCAGGAGTGGGCGCTGTGGCTAGGGGTAGGGATGGGGGTGGGCCTATGGGTAGGGGGAGCTGTAGGGCCAGGGGTAGGGGTAGGACCAGAGGTAGTGCTAGGCGTATGCATAGGGCGAAAAATAGTGCTCGGGGTAACCTAACCGTAACCCTAACCCTAAACGTAACCCTAACCCTAATCCCTAACACCAACCCTAATTCTAACCCTAAACCTAACCCTAATTCTAAACCTAACACCAACCCTAACCCTAACCCTAACCCTAACCCTAACACCAACCCTAACCCTAACCCTAACCCTAAACCCTAACCCTAACCCTAACCCTAACCCTCACCCTAACCCTAACAAGGGCAAGGTGTACTGGTCAGCGACGGGCAAGTTCTAGGCCTCAGACTAGAGGGAGCCATGGGCGTTGGTCTAGAACCCGAGCTAGGGCTAGTGGGAGCGGTAGGCGTAACGCTGGGGTTAGGCATACGGCAAGGGGTAGGTTTCGAGGTAAACCTCGGAGTAGGCCTAGAGCCAGGAGTGGGAGCTGTGCCAAGGGTAGGGGTGGGGGTGGGCCTATGGGTAGGGGGAGCTGTAGGGCCAGGGGTAGCGGTAGGACCAGAGGTAGTGCTAGGCGTAGGCCTAGGGCGAGGGGTAGTGCTCTGGGTAGGGTTAGGTGAAGGGCTAGTGGTTGGCAGAGGCCAACGGGCAGTGTTAGTCTTAGGGCTCATGTTAGGCCTAGGACTAGTGGTAGTGGTACGGGTTGGCCGAGGGCTAGGGGTAGGTGTCACGGGAGGGCTCCGGGTAGTCCTTGGACTCGGAACGGGTGTAGGGCTGGATTAGGGTGTGGTAAGGGTGGGTCCAGGGTGATTTCGTAGGACACGGGTTAGTGCTCTGGCTATCGGTAGGCAAGGTGTACTGGTCGGCGACAGGCAAGTGCTAGGCTTCGGACTAGAGTGAGCACTGGGCGTTGGTCTAGGGCCCGAGGTAAGGATAGTGGGAGCGGTAGGCATAGCGCTGGGGTAGGCAAAAGGCAAGGGGTGGGTGTCGGGGAAAATCTCGGAGTAGGCCTAGGGCCAGGAGTGGGAGCTGTGGCTAGGGGTAGGGTTGGGGGTGGACCTATGGGTAGGGGGAGCTGTAGGGCCAGGTGTAGGGTTAGGACCAGAGTTAGTGCTAGGCGTATGCATAGGGCGAGGGGTAGTGCTCGGGGTAACCTAACCGTAACCCTAACTCTAACCCTAATCCTAACCCTAACCCTAACCCTAACACCAACCCTAACCCTAACCCTAACCCTAACCCTAACCCTATACCTAACACCAACTCTAACCCTAAACCTAACCCTAACCCTAACACCAACTTTAACCCTAACCCTAACCCTAACACTAACCCTAACCCTATACCTAACACCAACCCTAACCCTAACCCTAACCCTAACCCTAACACCAACCCTAACCCTAACCCTAACCCTAAACCCTAACCCTAACCCTAACCCTAACCCTAACACTAACCCTAACAAGGGCAAGGTGTACTGGTCAGCGACGGGCAAGTTCTAGGCCTCGGACGAGAGGGAGCCATGGGCGTTGGTCTAGGGCTCGAGCTAGGGCTAGTGGAAACGGTAGGCGTAGCGCTGGGGTAGGTATAGGGCAAAGGGTGGGTGTCGAGGTAAACCTCGGAGTAGGCCTAGGGCCAGGAGTGGGAGCTGTGGCTAGGGGTAGGGGTGGGGGTGGGCGGATGGGTACAGGGAGCTGTAGGGACAGGGGTAGTGGTAGGACCAGAGGTAGTGCTAGGCGTAGGCCTAGGGCGAGGGGTAGTGCTCGGGGTAGGGTTAGGTGAAGAGCTAGTGCTTGGCAGAGGCCCACGGACAGTGTTAGGGTTAGGGCTCATGTTAGGCCTAGGACTAGTGGTAGTGGTAGGCAATGGCCGAGGGCTAGGCGTAGGTGTCACGGGAGGGCTCCGGGTAGTTATAGGACTCCGAACGGTAGTGGGGCATGATTAGGGTGTGGCTAATGGTGGGTCCAGGGTGATTTCGTAGGACAAGGGTTAGTGATCTGGCTATCGGTAGGGCAAGGTGTACTGGTCGGTGACGGGCAAGTGCTAGGCTTCGGACTAGAGGGAGCCATGGGCGTTGGTCTAGGGCCAGAGGTAGGGCTAGTGGGAGCGGTAGGCGTAGCGCTGTGGTAGGCAAAGGGCAAGTGGTGGGTGTCGGGGTAAACCTCGGAGTAGGCCTAAAACCAAAAGTGGGAGCTGTGGCTAGGGGTAGGGATAGGGGTGGCCCTATGGGTAGGGGGAGCTGTAGGGCCAGGAGTAGGGGTAGGACCAGAGGTAGTGCCAGGCGTAGGCCTAGGGCGAAAAACAGTGCTCGGGGTAACCTAAACCTAACCCTAACCCTAACCCTAACCCTAACCCTAACCCTAACACCAACCCTAACCCTAACACTAACCCTAACCCTAACTCTAACCCTAAACCTAACACCAACCCTAACCCTAATCCTAACCCTAACCCTAAACCTAACCCTAACCCTAACACCAACCCTAACCCTAACCCTAACCCTAACCCTAAACCTAACACCAACCCTAACCATAACCCTAACCCTAACCCTAACCGTAACACCACCCCTACCCTAACCCTAACCCTAAACCCTAACCCTAACCCTAACCCTAATCCTAACCCTAACCCTAACCCTAACAAGGGCAAGGTGTACTGGTCAGGGACGGGCAAGTTCTAGTCCTCGGACTAGAGGTAGCCATGGGCATTGGTCTAGGGCCCGAGCTAGGGCTAGTGGGAGCGGTAGTCGTAGCGCTGGGGTAGGCATACGGCAAGGGTTGGGTGTCGAGGTAAACCTCGGAGTAGGCCTAGGGCCAGGAGTGGGAGCTGTGGCTAGGGGTAGGGTGGGGGTGGGCCTATGGGTAGGGGGAGCTGTAGGGCCAGGGGTAGGGGTAGGACCAGAGGTAGTGCTAGGCGTAGGCCTAGGGCGAGGGGTAGTGCTCGGGGTAGGGTTAGTTGAAGGGCTAGTGGTGGGCAGAGGCCCACGGGCAGTGTTAGGGTTCGGGCTCATGTTAAGCCTAGGACTAGTGGTAGTGGTAGGGTTTGGCCGAGGGCTAGGGGTAGGTGTCACGGGAGGGCTCCGGGTAGTCCTAGGACTCGGAACGGGTGTAGGGCTGGATTAGGGTGTGGTAAGGGTGGGTCCAGTTTGATTTCGTAGGAAACGGGTTAGTGCTCTGGCTAAAGGTAGGGCAAGGTGTACTGGTCGGCGTCGGGCAAGTGGTAGGCCTCGGACTAGAGGGAGCACTGGGCGTTGGTCTAGGGCCCGAGCTAGGGCTAGTGGGAGCAGTAGGCGTAGAACTGGGGTAGGCATAGGGCAAAGGGTGGGTGTTGGGGTAAACCTCGGAGTAGGCTTTGGGCCAGGAGTTGGAGTTGTGGCTAGGGGTAGGGATGGGGGTGGTCCTATGGGTAGGGGGAGCTGTAGGGCCAGGGGTAGGGGTAGGACCAGAGGTAGTGCTAGGCGTAGGCCTAGGGCGAGGGGTAGTGCTCGAGGTAGGGTTAGGTGAAGGGCTAGTGGTTGGCAGAGGCCCACGGGCAGTGTTAGGGTTAGGGCTAATATTAGGCCTAGGACTAGTGGTAGTGGTAGGGGATGGCCGAGGGCTAGGGGTAGGTGTCACGGGAGGGCTCCGTGTAGTCCTAAAACTCGGAATGGATGTGGGGCATGATTAGGGTGTGGTTAATGTTGGGTCCAGGGTGATTTCGTAGGACACGGGTTAGTGCACTGGCTATCGGTAGGCAACGTGTACTGGTCGGCGACGGGCAACTGCTAGGCTTCGGACTAGAGTGAGCACTGGGCGTTGGTCTAGGGCCTGAGGTAGGGCTAGTGGGAGCGGTAGGCATAGCGCTGGGGTAGGCAAAGGGCCAGGGGTGGGTGTCGGGGTAAACCTCGGAGTAGGCCTAGGACCAGGAGTGGGAGCTGTGGCTAGGGGTAGGGATGGGGGTGGGCCTATGGGTAGGGGGAGCTGTAGGGCCAGGGGTAGGGGTAGGACCAGAGGTAGTGCTAGGCGTATGCATAGGGCGAGGAATAGTGCTCGGGGTAACCTAACCGTAACCCTAACCCTAAACGTAACCCTAACCCTATTCCTAACACCAACCCTAATTCTAACCCTAAACCTAAACCTAATTCTAAACCTAACACCAACCCTAACCCTAACCCTAACCCTAACCCTAACACCAACCCTAACCCTCACCCTAACCCTAACAAGGGCAAGGTGTACTGGTCAGCGACGGGCAAGTTCTAGGCCTCAGACTAGAGGGAGCCATGCGCGTTGGTCTAGGGCCCGAGCTAGGGCTAGTGGGAGCGGTAGGCGTAACGCTGGGGTAGGCATACGGCAAGGGGGAGGTGTCGAGGTAAACCTCGGAGTAGGCCTAGGGCCAGGAGTGGAAGCTGTGGCTAGGGGTAGGGGTGGGGGTGGGCCTATGGGTAGGGGGAGCTGTAGGGCCAGGGGTAGGGGTAGAACCAGAGGTAGTGCTAGGCGTAGGCCTAGGGCGAGGGGTAGTGCTCTGGGTAGGGATGGTGAAGGGCTAGTGTTTGGCTGAGACCCACGGGCAGTGTTAGTCTTAGGGCTCATGTTAGGCCTAGGACTAGTGGTAGTGATAGGGGTTGGCCGAGGGCTATGGGTAGGTGTCACGGGAGGGCTCCGGTTAGTCCTAGGACTTTGAACGGATGTGGGGCACAATTAGGGTGTGGCTAATGGTGGGTCCAGGGTGATTTCGTAGGAACGGGTTAGTGCTCTGGCTATCGGTAGGCAAGGTGTACTGGTCGGCGACGGGCAAGTGCTAGGCTTCGGACTACAGTGAGCACTGGGCGTTGGTCTAGGGCCCGAGGTAGGGCTAGTGGGAGCGTTAGGCATAGCGCTGGTGTAGGCAAAGGGCAAGGGGTGGATGTCGGGAAAACCTCGGAGTAGGCCTAGGACCAGGAGTGGGAGCTTGGCTAGGGGTAGGGATGGGGGTGGGCCTATTGGTAGGGGGAGCTGCAGGGCCAGGGGTAAAGGTAGGACCAGAGGTAGTGCTAGGCGTAGGCCTAGGGCGAGGGGTAGTGCTCGGGGTAACCTAACCGTAACCCTAACCCTAACCCTAACACTAACCCTAAACATATCACCAACCCTAACCCTAACCCTAACCTTAACCCTAACCCTAAACCTAACACCAACCCTAACCCTAACCCTAACCTTAACCCTAACACAAACCCTAACCCTAACCCTAACCCTAAACCCTAACCCTAACCCTAACCCTAACCCTAACCCTAACAAGGGCAAGGTGTACTGGTCAGCGACGGCTAAGTTCTAGGTCTCGGACTAGAGGGAGCCATCTGCGTTGGTCTAGGGCCCGAGCTAGGGCTAGTAGGAGCGGGAGGCGTAGCCCTGGGGTAGGCATAGGGCAAGGGGTGGGTGTCGAGGTAAACCTCGGAGTAGGCCTAGGGCCAGGAGTGGGAGCTGTGTCTAGGGGTAGGGATGGGGGTTAGGGGTAGGACAAGAGGTAGTGCTAGGCGTAAGCCTAGGGAGAGGGGTAGTGCTCGGAGTAGGGTTAGGTGAAGGGCTAGTGGTTGGCAGAGGCTCACGGGCAGTGTTAGGGTTAGGGCTTATGTTAGGCCTAGGACTAGTGGTAGTGGTAGGGGATGGCCGAGGGCTAGGGGTAACTGTCACTGGAGGGCTCCGGGTAGTCCTAGGACTCCGGACGGATGTAGGGCTGGATTAGGGTGTGGCTAATGGTGGGTCCAGGGTGATTTCGTAGGACACGGGTTAGTGCTCTGGCTATCCGTAGTGCAAGGTGTACCGGTTGGCGACGGGGAAGTGCTAGGCTTCGGACTAGAGTGAGCACTGGGCGTTGGTCTAGGGCCCGAGGTAGGGCTAGTGGGAGCGGTACGCGTAGCGCTGGGGTAGGCAAAGGGCAAGGGGTGGGTGTCGGGGTAAACCACGGTGTAGGCCTCATGCCAGGAGTTGGAGCTCTGGCTAGGGGTAGGGATTTGGGTGGGTCTATGGTTAGGGGGAGCTGTAGGGCCAGGGGTAGCGGTAGGACCAGAGGTAGTGCTAGGCGTAGGCCTAGGGCGAGGGGTAGTGCTCGGGGTAACCTAACCGTAACCCGAACCCTAACCCTAACACTAACCCTAACCCTAACACCAACCCTAACCCTAACCCTAACCCTAACGCTAAACCTAACACCAACCCTAACCCTAACCCAAACCCTAACCCTAACACCAACCCTAACACCAACCCTAACCCTAACCCTATCCCTAACCCTAACCCTATACCTAACACCAACCCTAACCCTAACCCTAACCCTAACCCTAACACCAACCCTACCTGACCCTAACTCTAAACCCTAACCCTAACCCTAACCCTAACCCTAACCCTAACCTTAACCCTAACAAGGGCAAGGTGTACTTGTCAGCGACGGGCAAGTTCTAGGCCTCGGACTAGATGGAGCCATGGGCGTTGGTCTAGGGACCAAGCTAGGGCTAGTGGGAGCAATAGGCATAGCGCTGGGGTAGGCATAAAGCAAGGGGTGGGTGTCGGGGTAAACCTCAAAGTAGGCCTAGGGCCAGGAGAGGGAGCTGTTGCTAGGGGTAGAAATTGAGGTGGGCCTATGGGTAGGGGGACCTGTAGAACCAGGGGTAGTGGTAGGACCAAAGTTAGTGCTAGGCGGAGGCCTAGGGCGACGGGTAGTGCTCGGGGTGAGGTTAGGTGAAGGGCTAGTGGTTGGCAGAGGGCCACGGGCAGTGTTAGGGTTAGGGTTCATGTTAGGCCTAGGACTAGTGGTAGTGGTAGTGGTTGGCCAAGGGCTAGGTGTAGGTGTCACGGGAGGGCTCCGGGTAGTCCTAGGTCTCTGAACAGGTGTAGGGCTGGATTAGGGTGTGGCTAAGGGTGGGTCCACGATGATTTCGTAGGACACGGGTTAGTGCTCTGGCTAATGGTAGGGCAAGGTGTACTGGTCGGCGACAGGCAAGTGCTAGACCTCGGATAGAGTGAGCACTGGGCGTTGGTCTAGGGCCCGAGCTAGGGCTAGTGGGAGCAATAGGCATAGCGCTGGGGTAGGCATAGGGCAAGGGGTGGGTGTCGGGGTAAACCTCGGAGTAGGCCTAGGGCCAGGAATTGGAGCTGTGGCTAGGGGTAGGGATGGGGGTAAGCCTAAGGGTAGTGGGAGCTGTAGGGCCAGGGGTAGCGGTAGGACCGGAGGTAGTGCTAGGCGTAGGCCTAGGGCGAGGGTTAGTGCTCGGGGTAGGGTTAGGTGAAGGGCTAGTGGTTGGCAGAGGCCCACGGGCGGTGTTAGGTTTAGGGTTCATGTTAAACCTAGGACTAGTGGTAGTGGTAGGTGTTGGCCGAGGGCTAGGGGTAGGTGTCACGGGAGAGCTCCGGATAGTCCTAGGTCTCGGAACAGGTGTAGGGCTGGATTAGGGTGTGGCTAAGGGTGGGTCCAGGGTGATTTCGTAGGACACGGTTTAGTGCTCTGGCTAAAGGTAGGGCAAGGTGTACTGGTCGGCGACGGGCAAGTGCTAAGCCTCGGACTAGAGTGAGCATTGGGCGTTGGTCTAGGGCCCAAGCTAGGGCTAGTGGGAGCGGTAGGCGTAGCGCTGGGGTAGGTATAGGGCAAGGGGTGGGTGTCGGGGTAAACCTCAAAGTAGGCCTGGGGGAAGGAGTTGGAGCTGTGGCTAGGCGTAGGGATGGGGGTGGGCCTATGGTTAGGGGGAGCTGTAGGGCCAGGGGTAGGGGTAGGACCAGAAGTAGTGCTAGGCGTACGCCTAGGGCGAGGGGTAGTGCTCGGGGTAGGGTTAGTTGAAGGGCTAGTGGTTGGCAGAGGCCCACGGGCAGTGTTAGGGTTAGGGCTCATGTTAAGCCTAGGACTAGTGGTAGTGGTAGGAGTTGGCCGAGGGCTAGGGGTAGGTGTCAAGGGAGGGCTCCGGGTAGTCCTAAGACTCAGAACAGGTGTAGGGCTGGATTAGGGTGTGGTAAGGGTGGGTCAAGGGTGATTTCGTAGGACAAGGGTTTGTGATCTGGCTATCGGTAGGGCAAGGTGTAATGGTCGGTGACGGGCAAGTGCTAGGCTTCGGACTAGAGTGAGCACTGGGTGTTGGTCTAGGGCCCGAGGTAGGGCTAGTGAGAGCGGTAGGCGTAGTGCTGTGGTAGGCAAAGGGCAAGGGGTGTGTGTCGGGGTAAACCTCGGAGTAGGCCTAGGTCCAGGAGTGGGAGCAGTGGCTAGGGGTAGGGATCGGGTGGGCCTATAAGTAGGGGGAGCTGTAGGGCCAGGGGTAGGAGTAGGACCAGAGGTAGTGCTAGGCGTAAGCCTAGGGCGAGGGGTAATGCTCGGGGTAGGGTTGGGTGAAGGGCTAGTGGTTGGCAGAGGCCCACGGGCAGTGTTAGGGTTAGGGCTCATGTTAGGCCTGGGACTAGTGGTAGTGGTAGGGGATGGCCGAGGGCTAGGGGTAACTGTCACGGGAGGGCTCCGGGTAGTCCTAGGACTCCGAACGGATGTAGGGCTGGATTAGGGTGTAGCTAATGGTGGGTCCAGGGTGATTTCGTAGGACACGGGTTAGTGCTCTGGCTATCGGTAGGGCAAGGTGTACCGGTTGGCGACGGGCAAGTGCTAGGCTTCGGACTAGAGTGAGCACTGGGCGTTGGTCTAGGGCCCGAGGTAGGGCTAGTGGGAGCGGTAGGCATAGCGCTGTGGTAGGCAAAGGGCAAGGGGTGGGTGTCAAGGTAAACCTCGGAGTAGGCCTAGGACCAGGAGTGGGAGCTGTGGCTAGGGGTAGGGATGGGGGTGGGCCTATGGGTAGGGGGATCTGTAGGGCCAGGGGTAGGAGTGGGACCAGAGGTAGTGCCAGGCGTACGCCTAGGGCGAGGGGTAGTGCTCAAGGTGACCTAACCCTAACCCTAACCCTAACCCTAACCCTAACACCAACCCTAACCCTAATCCTAACCCTAACCCTAACACCAACCCTAACCCTAACACCAACACTAACCCTAATCCTAACCCTAAACCTAACACCAACCCGAACCCTAACCCTAACCCTAAACCCTAACCCTAACCCTTACCCTAACCCTAACAAAGGCAATGTGTACTAGTCAGTGACGGGCAAGTTCTAGGCCTCGGACTAGAGGGAGCCATGGGTGTTGGTCTAGGACCCGAGCTAGGGCTAGTGGGAGCGGTAGGTGTAGCGCTGGGGTAGGCATAGGGCAAGGGGTGGGTGTCGAGGTAAACCTCGGAGTAGGCCTATGGCCAGGAGTGGGAGTTGTGGATAGGGGTAGGGATGGGGGTGGGCCTATAATTAGGGGGAGCTGTAGGGCCAGGGGTAGGAGTAGGACCAGAGGTAGTGCTAGGCGTAGGCCTAGGGCGAGGGGTAGTGCTCGGGGTAGGGTTAGTTGAAGGGCTAGTGTTTGGCAGAGGCCAACGGGCAGTGTTAGGGTCAGGGCTCATGTTAAGCCTAGGACTAGTGGTAGTGGTAGGGGTTGCCTGAGGGCTATGTGTAGGTGTCACGAAATGGCTCCGGGTAGTCCTAGGACTCGGAACAGGTGTAGGGCTGCATTAGGGTGTGGTAAGTGTGGGTCCAGGGTGATTTCGTAGGACACGGGTTACTGCTCTGGCTAACGGTAGGGCAAGGTGTACTGGTCGGCCTCGGGCAAGTGGTAGGCCTCTGACTAGAGAGAGCACTGGGTGTTGGTCTAGGGCCCGAGCTAGGTCTAGTGGGAGCGGTAGGCGTAGCGCTGGGATAGGCATAGGGCAAGGGGTGGGTGTCGGGGTAAACTTCGGAGTAGGCTTTGGGCCAGGAGTTGGAGTTTTGGCTAGGGGTAGGGATGGGGGTGGGCCCAGGGGTAGGGGGAGCTGTAGGGCCAGGGGTTGGGGTAGGACCAGAGGTAGTGCTAGGCGTAGGCCTAAGGCGAGGGGTAGTGCTCGGGGTAGGGTTAGTTGAAGGGCTAGTGGTTGGCAGAGGCCCACGGGCAGTGTTAGGGTTAGGGCTCATGTTAAGCCTAGGACTAGTGGTAGTGGGAGGAGTTGGCCGAGGGCTAGGGGTAGGTGTCACGGGAGGGCTCCGGGTAGTCCTAAGACTCAGAACAGGTGTAGGGCTGGATTAGGGTGTGGTAAGGGTGTGTCCAGGGTGATTTCGTAGGACAAGGGCTAGTGATCTGGCTATCGGTAGGGCAAGGTGTAATGGTCGGTGACGGGCAAGTGCTAGGCTTCGGACTAGAGTGAGCACTGGGTGTTGGTCTAGGGCCCGAGGTAGGGCTAGTGAAGCGGTAGGCGTAGTGCTTTGGTAGGCAAAGGGCAAGGGGTGTGTGTCGGGGTAAACCTCGGAGTAGGCCTAGGTCCAGGAGTGGGAGCAGTGGCTAGGGGTAGGGATCTTGGTGGGCCTATAAGTAGGGGGAGCTGTAGGGCCAGGGGTAGGAGTAGGACCAGAGGTAGTGCTAGGCGTAAGCCTAGGGCGAGGGGTAGTGCTCGGGGTAGGGTTGGGTGAAGGGCTAGTGGTTGGCAGAGGCCCACGGGCAGTGTTAGGGTGAGGGCTCATGTTAGGCCTAGGACTAGTGGTAGTGGTAGGGGATGGCCGATGGCTAGGGGTAACTGTCACGGGAGGGCTCCGGGTAGTCCTAGGACTACGAACGGATGTAGGGCTGGATTAGGGTGTGGCTAATGGTGGGTCAAGGGTGATTTCGTAGGACACGGGTTAGTGCTCTGGCTATCGGTAGGGCAAGGTGTACCGGTTGGCGAAGGGCAAGTGCTAGACTTCGGACTAGAGTGAGCACTGGGCGTTGGTCTAGGGTCCGAGGTAGGGCTAGTGGGAGCGGTAGGCGTAGCGCTGGGGTAGGCAAAGAGCAAGGGGTGGGTGTCGGGGTAAACCTCGGAGTAGGCCTACACCAGGAGTGGGAGCTGTGGCTAGCGGTAGGGTTGGGGGTGGGCCTATGGGTAGGGGGAGCTGTAGGGACAGGGGTAGGGGTAGGACCAGAGGTAGTGCTAGGCGTAGGCCTAGGGCGAGGGGTAGTGCTCGGGGTAACCTAACCATAAACCTAACCCTAACACTAACCCTAACCCTAACCCTAACCCTAACACCAACCCTAACCCTAACCCTAACCCTAACCCTAACCCTATACCTAACACCAACCCTAACCCTAACCCTAACTCTAACCCTAACACCAAACCTAACCCTAACCCTAACCCTAACCCTAACACCAACCCTAACCCTAACCCTAAACCTAACTTTAACCCTAACCCTATACCTAACACCAACCCTAACCCTAACCCTAACCCTAACACCAACCCTAACCCTAATCCTGACCCTAACCCTAACCCTAACCCTAACACTAACCCTAACCCTAACCCTAACCCTAACACCAACCCTAACCCTAACCCTAACCCTAACCCTAACACTATACCTAACACCAACCCTAACCCTAACCCTAACCCTAACACCAACCCTAACCCTAACCCTAATCCTAACCCTAACCCTAATCCTAACACCAACCCTAACTTTAATCCTAACCCTAACCCTAACCCTAACCCTAACACCAACCCTAACCCTAACCCTAACCCTAACCCTAAACCTAACAAGGGCAAGGTGTACTGGTCAGCGACGGGCAAGTCTAGGCCTCGGACTAGAGGGAGCCATGGGCGTTTGTCTTGTGCCCGAGCCTGGGCTAGTGGGAGCGGTAGGCATAGCGCTGGGGTAGGCATAGGGCAAGGGGTGTGTGTCGGGGTAAACCTCGGAGTAGGCCTAGTGCCAGGAGTTGGAGCTGTGGCTAGGGGTAGGGATGGGGGTGGGCCTATAAGTAGGGGGAGCTGTAGGGCCACGGGAAGCGGTAGGACCAAAGGTAGTGCTAGGCGTTAACCTAGGGCGAGGGGTACTGCTCTGGGTAGGGTTAGGTGAAAGGCTTGTGGTTGGCTGATGCCCACGGGCAATGTTAGTCTTAGGGCTCATGTTAGGCCTAGGACTAGTGGTAGTGGTAGGGGTTGGCCGAGGGCTCGGTTAGGTGTCACGGGAGGGCTCCGGGTATTCCTAGGACTCAAAACGGGTGTAGGGCTGGATTAGGTGTGGTAAGGGTGGGTCCAGGGTGATTTCGTAGGACACGGGTTACTGCTCTGGCTAACGGTAGGGCAAGGTGTACTTGTCGGCGTCGGGCAGGTTGTAGGCCTCGAACTATAGGGAGCACTGGGCGTTGGTCTAGGGCCCGAGCTAGGGCTAGTGGGATCGGTAGGCGTAGAACTGGTGTAGGCATATGGCAAGGGGTAGGTGTCGGGGTAAACTCGGAGTAGGCTTTGGGCCAGAGGTTGGAGTTGTGGCTAGGGGTAGGGATGGGTTAGGCCTATGGGTAGGGGGAGCTGTAGGACCAGGGGTAGGGGTAGGACCAGAGGTAGTGCCAGGCGTAGGCCTAAGGTGAGGGGTAGTGCTCGGGGTGACCTAACCCTAACCCTAACCCTAACCCTAACCCTAACACCAACCCTAACCCTAACCCTAACCCTAACCCTAACCCTAACACCAACCCTAACCCTAACCCTAACCCAAACCCTAAACCTAACACCAACCTTAAACCTAATAATAACCCTAATCCTAACAGCAACCCTAACCCTAACCCTAACCCTAAACCCTAACCCTAACCCTAACCCTAACCCTAACAAGGGCAAAGTGTACTGGTCAGCGACGGGCAAGTTCTAGGCCTCGGACAAGAGGGAGCCATGGGCGTTGGTCTATGGCCCGAGCTAGGGCTAGTGGGAATGGTAGGCGTAGCGCTGGGGTAGGCATAGGGCAAGGGGTGGGTGTCGAGGTAAACCTCGGAGTAGGCCTAGGCACAGGAGTGGGACTGTGGCTAGGGGTAGGGATGGGGGTGGGCCTGTAAGTAGGGGGAGCTGTAGGGCCACGGGTAGGGGTAGGAACAGAGGTACTGCTAGGCGTAGGCCTAGGGCGAGGGGTAGTGCTCGGGGTAGAGTTAGGTGAAGGGCTAGTGGTTGGCAGAGGCCCACGGGCAGTTTAGGGTTAGGGCTCATGTTAGGCCTAGGACTACTGGTAGTGGTAGGGGATGGCCGAGGGCTAGGGGTAACTGTCACGGGAGGGCTCCGGGTAGTCCTAGGACTTCCAACGGATGTAGCGCTAGATTAGGGTGTGGTTAATGGTGCGTCCAGGGTGATTTCGTAGGACACGGGTTACTGCTCTGGCTAACGGTAGGGCAAGGTGTACTGGTCGGCGACGGGCAAGTGCTAGGCCTCAGACTAGATGAGCACTGGGCGTTGGTCTAGGGCCCGAGCTAGGGCTAGTGGGAGTTATAGGCGTAGCGCTGGGGTAGGCATACTGCAAGGGGTGGGTGTCGGGGTAACCTCGGAGTAGGCTTTGGGCCAGAGGTTGGAGTTGTGGCTAGGGGTAGGGATGAGAGTGGGCCTATTAGTAGGGGGAGCTGTAGGGCCAGGGGTAGGGGTAGGACCAGAGGTAGTGCTGGGCGTAAGCCTAGAGCGTGGGGTAGTGCTCGGGGTAGGGTTAGGTGAAGGGCTAGTGGTTGGCAGAGGCCCACGGACAGTGTTAGGTTTAGGGCTCATGTTAGGCCTAGGACTAGTGGTAGTGGTAGGGGATAGCCGAGGGCTAGGGGTAGGTGTCACGGGAGGGCTCCGGGTAGTCTTGGACTCCGAACAGATGTGGGGCATGATTAGGGTGTGTCTAATGGTGGGTCCAGGGTGATTTCGTAGGACAAGGGTTAGTGATCTGGCTTTCGGTAGGGCAGGGTGTATTGGTCGGTGATGGGCAAGTGCTAGGCTTCGGACTAGAGTGACCACTGGGCGTTGGTCTAGGGCCCGAGGTAGGGCTAGTGGGAGCGGTAGGCGTAGCGCTGTAATAGGCAGAGGGCAAGGGGTGGGTGTCAAGGTAAACCTCGGAGTAGGCCTAGGACCAGGAGAGGGAGCTGTGGCTAAGGGTAGGGATGGGGATGGGCCTATGGTTAGGGGGAGCTGTAGGGCCAGGGGTAGGGGTAGGACCAGAGGTAGTGCCAGGCGTACGCCTAGGGCGAGGAATAGTGCTCGGGGTGACCTAACCCTAACCCTAACCCTAACCCTATCCCTAACCCTGACACCAACCCTAACTTTAATCCTAAGCTTAACCCTAACACCAACCCTAAACCTAACACCAACCCTAACCCTAATCCTAACCCTAAACCTAACACCAACCCTAACCCTAACCCTAACCCTAACCCTAATCCCTAACCCTAACCCTTACCTTAACTCTAACAAGGCAATGTGTACTAGTCAGCGACGGGCAAGTTCTAGGCCTTGGACTAGAAGGAGCCATGGGCGTTGGTCTAGGGACCGAGCTAGGGCTAGTGGGAGCGGTAGGCGTAGCGCTGGGGTAGGGATAGGGCAAGGGGTGGGTGTCGAGGTAAACCTCGGAGTAGGCCTAGGGCCAGGAGTGGGAGCTGTGGCTAGGGGTAGGGATGGGGGTGGGCCTATAAGTAGGGGGAGCTGTAGGGCCAGGGGTAGGAGTAGGACCAGATGTAGTGCTAGGCGTAGGCCTAGGGCGAGGTGTCGTTCTCGGGGTAGGGTTAGGTGAAGGGCTAGTGGTTGGCAGAGGCCCACGGTCAGTGTTAGGGTTAGGTCTCATGTTAGGCCTAGGACTAGTGGTAGTAGTAGGGGATGGCCGAGGGCTAGGGGTAGTGGTCGGGGTAACCTAACCCTAACCCTAACCCTAACACTAACCCTAACCCTAACCCTAACCCTAACCCTAACACCAACCCTAACCCTAACCCTAACACCAACCCTAACCCTAACCCTAACCCTAAACCTAACACCAACCCTAACCCTAATCCTAACCCTAACCCTAACACTAACCCTAACACTAACCCTAATTCTAACCCTAACCCTAACCCTAACACTAACCCTAACCCTAACCCTAACCCTAACACTATACCTAACACCAACCCTAACCCTAACCCTAACCCTAACCCTAACACCAACCCTAACCCTAACCCTAACCCTAAGAAGGGCAAGGTGTAGTGGTCACCGACGGGCAAGTTCTAGGCCTCGGACTAGAGGGAGCCATGGGCGTTGGTCTAGGGCCCGAGCTAGGGCTAGTGAGAGCGGTAGGCGTAGCGCTGGGGTAGGCATAGGGCAAGGGGTGGGTCTCGAGGTAAACCTCGGAGTAGGCCTAGGGCCAGGAGTGGGAGCTGTGGCTAGGGGTAAGGGTGGGGCGGGCCTATGGGTAGGGGGAGCTGTAGGGCCAGGGGTAGTGGTAGGACCAGAGGTAGTGCTAGGCGAAGGCCTAGGGCGAGGGGTAGTGCTCGGGGTAGGGTTAGTTGAAGGGCTAGTGTTTGGCAGAGGCCCACGGGCAATGTTAGGGTTAGGGCTCATGTTAAGCCTAGGACTAGTGGTAGTGGTAGGGATTGGCCGAGGCCTAGGGGTAGGTGTCACGAAATGGCTCCGGGTAGTTCTAGGACTCGGAACAGGTGTAGGGCTGGATTAGGGTTGGTAAGAGTGGGTCCAGGGTGATTTCGTAGGACACGGGTTATTGCTCTGGCTAACGGTAGGGCAAGGTGTACTGGTCGGCGACGGGCAAGTGCTAGGCCTCGGACTAGATGAGCACTGGGCGTTGGTCTAGGGCCCGAGCTAGGGCTACTGGGAGCATTAGGCGTGGCGCTGGTGTAGGCATAGGGCAAGGGGTGGGTGTCGGGGTAAACCTCGGAGTTGGCCTAGTGCCAGGAGTTGGAGCTGTGGGTAGGGGTATTGATTTGGGTGGGCCTATGGTTAGTGGGAGCTGTAGGGCCATGGGTAGGGGTAGGACCAGAGGTAGTGCTAGGCGTAGGCCTAGGGCGAGTGGTAGTGCTCGGGGTAGGGTTAGGTGAAGGGCTAGTGGTTGGCAGAGGCCCACGGGCAGTGTTAGGGTTAGGGCTCATGTTAGGCCTAGGACTAGTGGTAGTAGTAGGGGATGGCCGAGGGCTAGGGGTAGGTGTCACGGGAGGGCTCCGGGTAATCCTAAGACTCCGAACGGATGTGGGGCATGATTAGGGTGTGGCTAATGGTGCGTCCAGGGTGATTTCGTAGGACATGGGTTAGTGCTCTGGCTATCGGTAGGCAAGGTGAACTGGTCGCGACGGGCAAGTGTTAGGCTTCGGACTAGAGTGAGCACTGGGCGTTGGTCTAGGGCCCGAGGTAGGGCTAGTGGGAGCGGTAGGAATAGCGCTGGGGTAGGCAAAGGGCAAGGGGTGGGTGTCGGGGTAAACCACGGAGTAGGCCTAGGACCAGGAGTGGGAGCTGTGGCTAGGGATAGGGATGGGGGTGGGCCTATGGGTAGGGGGAGCTGTAGGGCCAGGGGTAGGGGTAGGACCAGAGGTAGTGCTAGGCGTAGGCCTACGGCGAGGGGTAGTGCACGGGGTAACCTAACCGTAAACCTAACCCTAACCCTAACACTAACCCTAACCCTAACACCAACCCTAACCCTAACCCTAACCCTAAACCCTAACCCTAACCCTAACCCTAACCCTAACCCTAACCCTAACCCTAAACCTAACACCAACCCTAACCCTAACCCTAACCCTAACACCAACCCTAACCCTAACCCTAACCCTAACCCTAACCCTAAACCTAACACCAACCCTAACCCTAACCCTAACCCTAACCCTAACATGGGCAAGGTGTACTGGTCAGCGACGGGCAAGTCTAGGCCTCGGACTAGAGGGAGCCATGGGCGTTGGTCTAGTGCCCAAGCCTGGGCTAGTGGGAGCGGTAGGCATAGCGCTGGGGTAGGCATAGGGCAAGGGGTGTGTGTCGGGGTAAACCTCGGAGTAGGCCTAGTGCCAGGAGTTGGAGCTGTGGCTAGGGGTAGGGATGGGGGTGGGCCTATAAGTAGGGGGAGCTGTAGGGCCACGGGAAGCGGTAGGACCAGAGGTAGGGCTAGGCGTTAGCCTAGGGCGAGGGGTAGTGCTCTGGGTAGGGTTAGGTGAAGGGCTTGTGGTTGGCTGATGCTCACGGGCAGTGTTAGTCTTAGGGCTCATGTTAGGCCTAGTACTAGTGGTAGTGGTAGGGGTTGGCCGAGGGCTAGGGGTAGGTGTCACGGGAGGGCTCCGGAAAGTCCTAGGACTCAAAACTGGTGTAGGGCTGGATTAGGGTGTGGTAAGGGTGGGTCCTGGGTGATTTCGTAGGACACGGGTTACTGCTCTGGCTAACGGTAGGGCAAGGTTTACTGGTCGGCGTCGGGCAGGTGGTAGTCCTCGGACTATAAGGAGCACTGGGCGTTGTTCTAGGGCCCGAGCTAGGGCTAGTGGGAGCGGTAGGCGTAGCACTGGGGTAGGCATATGGCAAGGGGTGGGTGTCGGGGTAAACCTCGGAGTAGGCTTTGGGCCAGAGGTTGGAGTTGTGGCTAGGGGTAGGGATGGGGGTCGGCCTATTAGTAGGGGGAGCTGTAGGGCCAGGGGTAGGGGTAGGACCAGAGGTAGTGCCAGGTGTAGGCCTAGGGCGAGGGGTAGTGCTCAAGGTAACCTAACCCTAACCCTAACCCTAACCCTAACCCTAACCCTAACATCAACCCTAACCCTAACCCTAACCCTAACCCTAACCCTAATCCTAACCCTAACCCTAACACCAAACCTAACCCTAACACCAACCCTAACCCTAATCCTAACCCTACACCTAACACCAACCCTAACCCTAACCCTAACACTAACCCCTAACCCTAACTCTTACCTTAACTCTAACAAGGCAATGTGTACTAGTCAGCGACGGGCAAGTTCTAGGCCTTGGACTAGAGGGAGCCATGGGCGTTGGTCTAGGGACCGAGCTAGCGCTAGTGGGAGCGGTAGGCGTAGCGCTGGGGTAGGCATAGGGCAAGGGGTGGGTGTCGAGGTAAACCTCGGAGTAGGCCTAGGGTCAGGAGTGGGAGCTGTGGGTAGGGGTAGGGGTGAAGGTGTGCCTATGGGTAGGGGGAGCTGTAGGGCCAGGGGTAGTGGTAGGACCAGAGGTAGTGCTAGGCGTAGGCCTAGGGCGAGGGGTAGTGCTCGGGGTAGGGTTAGTTGAAGGGCTAGTGGTTGGCAGAGGCCCACGGGCAGTGTTAGGGTTAGGGCTCATGTTAATCCTAGGACTAGTGGTAGGGGTAGGGGTTGGCCGAGGGCTAGGATTAGGTGTCACGAAATGGCTCCGGGTAGTCCTAGGACTCGGAACAGGTGTAGGGCTGGATTAGAGTGTGGCTAATGGTGGGTCCAGGGTGATTTCGAAGGACAAGGGTTAGTGATCTGGCTATCGGTAGGGCAAGGTGTACTGATCGGTGACGGGCAAGTGCTAGGCTTCGGACTAGAGTGAGCACTGGGCGTTGGTCTAGGGCCCGAGGTAGGGCTTGTGGGAGCGGTAGGCATAGCGCTGTGGTAGGCAAAGGGCAAGGGGTGTGTGTCGGGGTAAACCTCGGAGTAGGCCTAGGTCCAGGAGTGGGAGCTGTGGCTAGGGGTAGGGATGGGGGTGGGCCTATAAGTAGGGGGAGCTGTAGGGCCAGGGGTAGGAGTAGGACCAGAGGTAGTGCTAGGCGTAAGCCTAGGGCGAGGGGTAGTGCTCGGGGTAACCTAAACCTAACCCTAACCCTAACACTAACCCTAACCCTAACCCTAACCCTAACACCAACCCTAACCCTAACCCTAACCATAACCCTAACCCTAAACCTAACCCTATACCTAACACCAACCCTAACCCTAACCCTAACCCTAACCCTAACACCAACCCTAACCCTAACCCTAACCCTAACCCTAACACCAACCCTAACCCTAACCCTAACCCTAATCCTAACACCAACCCTAACCCTAACCCTAACCCTAACCCTAACACCAACCCTAACCCTAACCCTAACCCTAACCCTAACCCTAACACCAACCCTAACCCTAACCCTAACCCTAACCCTAACACCAACCCTAACCCTAATCCTAACCCTAACCTTAACCCTAACACCAAACCTAACCCTAACCCTAACCCTAACCCTAACACCAACCCTAACCCTAACCCTAACCCTAACTTTAACCCTAACCCTATACCTAACACCAACCCTAACCCTAACCCTAACACTAACCCTAACACCAACCCTAACCCTAATCCTAACCCTAACCCTAACCCTAACCCTAACCCTAACACTAACCCTAAACCTAACCCTAACCCTAACAGCAACCCTAACCCTAACACTAACCCTAACCCTAACACTACACCTAACACCAACCCTAACTTTAACCCTAACCCTAACCCTAACACCAACCCTAAACCTAACCCTAACCCTAACTTTAACCCTAACAAGGGCAATGTGTACTAGTCAGCGACGGGCAAGATCTAGGACTCGGACTAGAGGAAGCCATGGGTGTTGGTCTAGGGCCCGAGCTAGGGCTAGTGGGAGCAATAGGTGTAGCGCTGGGGTAGGCATAGGGCAAGGGTTGGGTGTCGAGGTAAACCTCGGAGTAGCCCTAGGGCCAGGAGTGGGAGCTGTGGATAGGGGTAGGGGTGGCGGTGGGCTATATGGGTAGGGGGAGCTGTAGGGCCAGGGGTAGTGGTAGGACCAGAGGTAGTGCTAGGCGTAGGCCTAGGGCGAGGGGTAGTGCTCAGGGTAGGGTTAGTTGAAGGGCTAGTGTTTGGCAGAGGCCCACGGGCAGTGTTAGGGTTAGGGCTCATGTTAAGCCTAGGACTAGTGGTAGTGGTAGGGGTTGGCCGAGGGCTAGGGGTAGGTGTCACGAAATGGCTCCGGGAAGTTCTAGGACTCGGAACAGGTGTAGGGCTGTATTAGGGTGTGGTAAGGGTGGGTCAAGGGTGATTTCGTAGGACACGGGTTACTGCTCTGGCTAACGGTAGGGCAAGGTGTACTGGTCGGCCTCGGGCAAGTGGTAGGCCTCTGAGTAGAGAGAGCACTGGGCGTTGGTCTAGGGCTCGAGCTAGGGCTAGTGGGAGCGGTAGGCGTAGCGCTGAAATAGGCATAAGGCAATTGGTGGGTGTCGGGGTAAACTTCGGAGTAGGCTTTGGGCCAGGAGTTGGAGTTTTGGCTAGGGGTAGGGATGGGGGTGGGCCCAGGGGTACGGGGAGCTGTAGGGCCAGGGGTAGGGGTAGGACCAGAGGTAGTGCTAGGCGTAGGCCTAGGGCGAGGGGTAGTGCTCGGGGTAACCTAACCCTAACCCTAACCCTAACACTAACCCTAACCCTAACCCTAACCCTAACACCAACCCTAACCCTAACCCTAACCCTAACCCTAACCCTAACCCTATACCTAACACCAACCCTAACCCTAACCCTAACCCTAACACCAACCCTAACCCTAACCCTAACCCTAAACCTAACCCTAACCCTAACCCTAACCCTAACACCAACCATAACCCTAACCCTAACCCTAACCCTAACACCAACCCTAACCCTAATCCTAATCCAAACCCTAACCCTAACACCAAACCTAACCCTAACCCTAACCCTAACCCTAACACCAACCCTAACCCTAACCCTAACCCTAACTTTAACCCTAACCCTATACCTAACACCAACCCTAACCCTAACCCTAACCCTAACCCTAACACCAACCCTAACCCTAATCCTAACCCCACCCCAGACCCTAACCCTAACACTAACCCTTACCCTAACCCTAACCCTAACACCAACCTTAACCCTAACCCTAACCCTAACCCTAACACTATACCTAACACCAACCCTAACCCTAACCCTAACCCTAACCCTAACACCAACCCTAACCCTAACCCTAACCCTAACCCTAACACCAACCCTAACCCTAATCCTAACCCTAACCCTAACCCTAACCCTAACCCTAACACCAACCCTAACCCTAACCCTAACCCTAAACCTAACACCAACCCTAACCCTAACCCTAACCCTAACTCTAACACCAACCCTAACCCTAACCCTAACCCTAAACCCTAATCCAACCCTAACCCTAACCCTAACCCTAACCCTAACCCTAACAAGGGCAAGGTGTACTGGTCAGCGACGGGCAAGTTCTAGGCCTCGGACTAGAGGGAGCCATGGGCGTTGGTCTAGGGCCCGAGCTAGGGCTAGTGAGAGCGGTAGGCGTAGCGCTGGGGTAGGCATAGGGCAAGGGGTGTGTGTCGAGGTAAACCTCGGAGTAGGCTTTGGGCCAGGAGTTGGAGTTTTGGCTAGGGGTAGGGATGGGAGTGGGCCCAGGGGTAGGGGGAGCTGTAGGGCCAGGGGTAGGGGTAGGACCATAGGTAGTGCTAGGCGTAGGCCTAGGGCGAGGGGTAGTGCTCGGGGTAGGGTTAGTTGAAGGGCTAGTGGTTGGCAGAGGCCCACGGGCAGTGTTAGGGTTAGGGCTCATGTTAAGCCTAGGACTAGTGGTAGTGGTAGGGGTTGGCCAAGGCTAGGGGTAGGTGTCATGGGAGGGCTCCGGGTAGTCCTAGGACTCAGAACAGGTGTAGGGCTTGATTAGGGTGTGGTAAGGGTGGGTCCAGGGTGATTTCGTAGGACACGGGTTACTGCTCTGGCTAACGGTAGGGCAAGGTGTACTGGTCGGCGACGGGCAAGTGCTAGGTCTCGGACTAGATGAGCACTGGGCCTTGGGTTAGGGCCCGAGCTAGGACTAGTGGGAGCGATAGGCGTAGCGCTGGGGTAGGCATAGGGCAAGGGGTGGGTGTCGGGGTAACCCTCGGAGTAGGCTTTGGGCCAGAGGTTGGAGTTGTGGCTAGGGGTAGGGATGGGGGTGGGACTATTAGTAGGGGGAGCTGTAGGGCCAGGAGTAGGGGTAGGACCAGAGGTAGTGCTAGGCGTACGCCTCGGGCGATGGGTAGTGCTCGGGGTAGGGTTAGGTGAAGGGCTAGTGGTTGGCAGAGGCCCACGGACAGTGTTAGGGTTAGGGCTCATGTTAGGCCTAGGACTAGTGGTAGTGGTAGGGGATAGCCGAGGGCTAGGGGTAGGTGTCGCGGGAGGGCTCCGGGTAGTCCTAGGACTCCGAACGGATGTGGGGCATGATTAGGGTGTGGCTAATGGTGGGTCCAGGGTGATTTCGTAGGACAAGGGTTAGTGATCTGGCTTTCGGTAGGGCAGGGTGTTTTGGTCGGTGAAGGGCAAGTGCTAGGCTTCGGACTAGAGGGAGCCATGGGCGTTGGTCTAGGGCCCGAGCTAGGGCTAGTGGGAGCGGTAGGCGTAGCGCTGGGATAGGCATAGGGCAAGGGGTGGGTGTCGGGGTAAACTTCGGAGTAGGCTTTGGGCCAGGAGTTGGAGTTTTGGCTAGGGGTAGGGATGGAAGTGGGCCCAAAGGTAGGGGGAGCTGTAGGGCCAGGGGTAGGGGTAGGACAAGAGGTAGTGCTAGGCGTAGGCCTAGGGCGAGGGGTATTGCTCGGGTTAGGGTTAGTTGAAGGGCTAGTGGTTGGCAGAGGCCCACGGGCAGTGTTAGGGTTAGGGCTCATGTTTAGCCTAGGACTAGTGGTAGTGGTAGGGGTGGGCCGAGGGCTAGGGGTAGGTGTCAAGGGAAAGCTCCGGGTAGTCCTAGGACTCAGAACAGGTGTAGGGCTGGATTAGGGTGTGGTAAGGGTGGGTTCAGGGTGATTTCGTAGGACACGGGTTACTGCTCTGGCTAACGGTAGGGCAAGGTGTACTGGTGGGCGACGGGCAAGTGCTAGGCCTCGGACTAGATGAGCACTGGGCTTTGGTTTAGGGCCCGAGCTAGGGCTAGTAGGAGCGATAGGCGTAGCGCTGGGGTAGGCATAGGGCAAGGGGTGGGTGTCGGGGTAAACCTCGGAATAGGCTTTGGGCCAGAGGTTGGAGTTGTGGCTAGGGTAGGGATGGGGGTGGGCCTATTAGTAGGGGTAGCTGTAGGGCCAGGGGTAGGGGTAGGACCAGAGGTAGTGCTAGGCGTAAGCCTAGGGCGAGGGGTAGTGCTCGGGGTAGGGTTAGGTGAAGGGCTAGTGGTTGGCAGAGGCCCACGGACAGTGTTAGGGTTAGGGCTCATGTTAGGCCTAGGACTAGTGGTAGTGGTAGGGGATAGCCGAGGGCTAGGGGTAGGTGTCACGGGAGGGCTCCGCGTAGTCCTAGGACTCCGAACGGATGTGGGGCATGATTAGGGTGTGGCTAATGGTGGGTCCAGGGTGATTTCGTAGGACAAGGGTTAGTGATCTGGCTTTCGGTAGGGCAGGGTGTATTGGTCAATGACGGGCAAGTGCTAGGCTTCGGACTAGAGTGAGCACTGGGCGTTGGTCTAGGACCCGAAGTAGGGCTAGTGGGAGCGGTAGACGTAGCGCTATGGTAGGCAAAGGGCAAGGGGTGGGTGTCGGGTAAACCTCAAAGTAGGCCTAGGACCAGGAGTGGGAGCTGTATCTAGGGGTAGGGATGGGGGTGGGCCTATGGGTAGGGGGAGCTGTAGGGCCAGGGGTAGGGGTAGGACCAGAGGTAGTGCCAGGCGTACGCCTAGGGCGAGGGGTAGTGCTCGGGGTGACCTAACCCTAACCCTAACCCTAACCCTAACCCTAACACCAACCCTAACCCTAATCATAACCCTAACCCTAACACCAACCATAACCCTAACACCAAACCTAACCCTAATCCTAACCCTAAACCTAACACCAACCCTAACCCTAACCCTAACCCTAAACCCTAACCCTAACCCTTACCCTAACCCTAACAAGGGCAATGTGTACTAGTCAGCGACGGGCAAGTTCTAGGCCTCGGACTAGAGGGAGCCATGGGCGTTGGTCTAGGGCCCGAGCTAGGGCTAGTGGGAGCGGTAGGCGTAGCGCTGGGGTAGGCATAGGGCAAGGGGTGGGTGTCGAGGTAAACCTCGGAGTAGGCCTAGGGCCAGGAGTGGGAGCTGTGGCTAGGGGTAGGGATGGGGGTGGGCCTATGGGTAGGGGGAGCTGTAGGGCTAGGGGTAGGGGTAGGACCATAGGTAGTGCTAGGCGTAGGCCTAGGGCGAGGGGTAGTGCTCGGGGAAAGGTTAGTTGAAGGGCTAGTGGTTGACAGAGGCCCACGGGCAGTTCTAGGGTTAGGGCTCATGTTAAGCCTAGGACTAGTGGTAGTGGTAGGGGTTGGCCGAGGGCTAGGGGTAGGTGTCACGGGAGGACTCTGGGTAGTCCTAGGACTCAGAACAGGTGTAGGGCTTGATTAGGGTGTGGTAAGGGTGGGTCCAGGGTGATTTCATAGGACACGGGTTAGTGATCTGTCTTTCGGTAGGGCAGGGTGTATTGGTCGGTGACGGGCAAGTGCTAGGCTTCGGACTAGAGGGAGCCATGGGGTTTGGTCTAGGGCCCGAGCTAGGGCTAGTGGGAGCGGTAGGCGTAGCGCTGGGGTAGGCATAGGGCAAGGGGTGGGTGTCGGGGTAAACCTCGGAGTAGGCTTTGGGCCAGAGGTTGGAGTTGTGGCTAGGGGTAGGGATGGGGGTGGGCCTATTAGTAGGGGGAGCTGTAGGGCCAGGGGTAGGGGTAGGACCAGAGGTAGTGCTAGGAATCGCCTCGGGCGATGGGTAGTGCTCGGGGTAGGGTTAGGTGAAGGGCTATTGGTGGCAGAGGCCCACGGACAGTGTTAGGGTTAGGGCTCATGTTAGGCCTAGGACTAGTGGTAGTGGTAAAGGATAGCCGAGGGCTAGGGGTAGGTGTCACGGGAGGGCTCCGGGTAGTCCTAGGACTCCGAACGGATGTGGGGCATGATTAGGGTGTGGCTAATGGTGGGTCCAGGGTGATTTCGTAGGACAAGGTTTAGTGATCTGGCTTTCGGTAGGGCAGGGTGTATTGGTCGGTGACGGGCAAGTGCTAGGCTTCGGACTAGAGGAAGCCATGGGCGTTGGTCTAGGGCCCGAGCTAGGGCTAGTGGGATCGGTAGGCGTAGCGCTGGGGTAGGCATAGAACAAGGGGTGGGTGTCGAGGTAAACCTCGGAGTAGGCCTAGGGCCATGAGTGGGAGCTGTGGCTAGGTGTAAGGGTGGGGGTGGGCCTATGGGTAGGGGGAGCTGTAGGGCCAGGGGTAGTGGTAGGACCAGAGGTAGTGCTAGGCGTAGGCCTAGGGCGATGGGTAGTGCTCAAGGTAGGGTTTGTTGAAGGGCTAGTGTTTGGCAGAGGCCCACAAGCAGTGTTAGGGTTAGGGATCATGTAAAGCCTAGGACTAGTGGTAGTGGTAGGGGTTGGCCGAGGGCTAGGGGTAGGTGTCACGAAATGGCTCCGAGTAGTCCTAGGACTCGGAACAGGTGTAGGGCTGTATTAGGGTGTGGCTAATGGTGGGTCCAGGGTGATTTCGAAGGACATGGTTTACTGCTCTGGCTAACGGTAGGGCAAGGTGTACTGGTCAACCTCGGGCAAGTGGTAGGCCTCTGACTAGAGAGAGCAGTGGGATTTGGTCTAGGGCCCGAGCTAGGGCTAGTGGGAGCGGTAGGCGTAGCGCTGGGATAGGCATAGGGCAAGGGGTGGGTGTCAGGGTAAACCTCGGAGTAGGCTTTGGACAAGAGGTTGGAGTTGTGGCTAGGGGTAGGGATGGGGGTGGGACTATTAGTAGGGGGAGCTGTAGGGCCAGGGGTAGGGGTAGGACCAGAGGTAGTGCTAGGCGTACGCCTCGGGCGATGGGTAGTGCTCGGGGTAGGGTTAGGTGAAGGGCTAGTGGTTGGCAGAGGCCCACGGACAGTGTTAGGGTTAGGGCTCATGTTAGGCCTAGGACTAGTGGTAGTGGTAGGGGATAGCCGAGGGCTAGGGGTAGGTGTCGCGGGAGGGCTCCGGGTAGTCCTAGGACTCCGAACGGATGTGGGGCATGATTAGGGTGTGGCTAATGGTGGGTCCAGGGTGATTTCGTAGGACAAGGGTTAGTGATCTGGCTTTCGGTAGGGCAGGGTGTATTGGTCGGTGAAGGGCAAGTGCTAGGCTTCGGACTAGAGGGAGCCATGGGCGTTGGTCTAGGGCCCGAGCTAGGGCTAGTGGGAGCGGTAGGCGTAGCGCTGGGATAGGCATAGGGCAAGGGGTGGGTGTCGGGGTAAACTTCGGAGTAGGCTTTGGGCCAGGAGTTGGAGTTTTGGCTAGGGGTAGGGATGGAAGTGGGCCCAAAGGTAGGGGGAGCTGTAGGTCCAGGGGTAGGGGTAGGACAAGAGGTAGTGCTAGGCGTAGGCCTAGGGCGAGGGGTAGTGCTCGGGGTAGGGTTAGTTGAAGGGCTAGTGGTTGGCAGAGGCCCACGGGCAGTGTTAGGGTTAGGGCTCATGTTAAGCCTAGGACTAGTGGTAGTGTTAGGGGTGGGCCGAGGGCTAGGGGTAGGTGTCAAGGGAAAGCTCCGGGTAGTCCTAGGACTCAGAACAGGTGTAGGGCTGGATTAGGGTGTGGTAAGGGTGGGTTCAGGGTGATTTCGTAGGACACGGGTTACTGCTCTGGCTAACGGTAGGGCAAGGTGTACTGGTCGGCGACGGGCAAGTGCTAGGCCTCGGACTAGATGAGCACTGGGCTTTGGTCTAGGGCCCGAGCTAGGGCTAGTAGGAGCGATAGGCGTAGCGCTGGGGTAGGCATAGGGCAAGGGGTGGGTGTCGGGGTAAACCTCGGAATAGGCTTTGGGCCAGAGGTTGGAGTTGTGGCTAGGGTAGGGATGGGGGTGGGCCTATTAGTAGGGGTAGCTGTAGGGCCAGGGGTAGGGGTAGGACCAGAGGTAGTGCTAGGCGTAAGCCTAGGGCGAGGGGTAGTGCTCGGGGTAGGGTTAGGTGAAGGGCTAGTGGTTGGCAGAGGCCCACGGACAGTGTTAGGGTTAGGGCTCATGTTAGGCCTAGGACTAGTGGTAGTGGTAGGGGATAGCCGAGGGCTAGGGGTAGGTGTCACGGGAGGGCTCCGCGTAGTCCTAGGACTCCGAACGGATGTGGGGCATGATTAGGGTGTGGCTAATGGTGGGTCCAGGGTGATTTCGTAGGACAAGGGTTAGTGATCTGGCTTTCGGTAGGGCAGGGTGTATTGGTCAATGACGGGCAAGTGCTAGTCTTCGGACTAGAGTGAGCACTGGGCGTTGGTCTAGGACCCGAAGTAGGGCTAGTGGGAGCGGTAGACGTAGCGCTATGGTAGGCAAAGGGCAAGGGGTGGGTGTCGGGGTAAACCTCAAAGTAGGCCTAGGACCAGGAGTGGGAGCTGTATCTAGGGGTAGGGATGGGGGTGGGCCTATGGGTAGGGGGAGCTGTAGGGCCAGGGGTAGGGGTAGGACCAGAGGTAGTGCCAGGCGTACGCCTAGGGCGAGGGGTAGTGCTCGGGGTGACCTAACCCTAACCCTAACCCTAACCCTAACCCTAACCCTAACACCAACCCTAACCCTAATCCTAACCCTAACCCTAACACCAACCATAACCCTAACACCAACACTAACCCTAATCCTAACCCTAAACCTAACACCAACCCTAACCCTAACCCTAACCCTAAACCCTAACCCTAACCCTTACCCTAACCCTAACAAGGGCAATGTGTACTAGTCAGCGACGGGCAAGTTCTAGGCCTCGGACTAGAGGGAGCCATGGGCGTTGGTCTAGGGCCCGAGCTAGGGCTAGTGGGAGCGGTAGGCGTAGCGCTGGGGTAGGCGTAGGGCAAGGGGTGGGTGTCGAGGTAAACCTCGGAGTAGGCCTAGGGCCAGGAGTGGGAGCTGTGGCTAGGGGTAGGGATGGGGGTGGGCGTATGGGTAGGGGGAGCTGTAGGGCTAGGGGTAGTGGTAGGATGAGAGGTAGTGCTAGGCGTAGGCCTAGGGCGAGGGGTAGTGCTCGGGGTAGGGTTAGTTGAAGGGCTAGTTTTTGGCAGAAACCCACGGGCAGTGTTAGGGTTAGGGCTCATGTTAAGCCTAGGACTAGTGGTAGTGGTAGGGGTTGGCCGAGGGCTAGGAGTAGGTGAAACGAAATGTCCCGGGTAGTCCTCGGACTCGGAACAGGTGTAGGGCTGTATTAGGGTGTGGTAAGGGTGGGTCAGGGTGATTTCGTAGGACACAGGTTACTGCTCTGGCTAACGGTAGGGCAAGGTGTACTGTTCGGCCTCGGGCAAGTGGTAGGCCTCTGACTAGAGAGAGCACTGGGCGTTGGTCTAGGGCCCGAGCTAGGGCTAGTGGGAGCGGTAGGTGTAGCGCTGAGATAGGCATAGGGCAAGGGGTGGGTGTCGGGGTAAACTTCGGAGTAGGCTTTGGGCCAGGAGTTGGAGTTTTGGCTAGGGGTAGGGATGGGGGTGGGCCCAGTGGTAGGGGGAGCTTTAGGGCCAGGGGTAGGAGTAGGACCAGAGGTAGTGCTAGGCGTAGGCCTAGGGCGAGGGGTAGTGCTCGGGGTAGGGTTAGTTGAAGGGCAAGTGGTTGGCAGAGGCCCACGGGCAGTGTTAGGGTTAGGGCTCATGTTAAGCCTAGGACTAGTGGTAGTGGTAGTGGTGGGCTGAGGGCTAGGGGTAGGTGTCACGGGAGGGCTTCGGGTAGTCCTAGGACTCAGAACAGGTGTAGGGCTGGATTAGGGTGTGGTAAGTGTGGGTCCAGGGTGATTTCGTAGGACACGGGTTACTGCTCTGGCTAACGGTAGAAAATGTGTACTGGTCGGCGACGGGAAAGTACTAGGCCTCGGACTAGATGAGCACTGGGCTTTGGTCTAGGGCCCGAGCTAGGGCTAGTGGGAGCGATAGGCGTAGCGCTGGGGTAGGCATAGGGCAAGGGGTGGGTGTCGGGGTAAACCTCGGAGTAGGCTTTGGACAAGAGGTTGGAGTTGTGGCTAGGGGTAGGGATGGGGATGGGCCTATTAGTAGGGAAAGCTGTAGGGCCAGGGGTAGGGGTAGGACCAGAGGTACTGCTAGGCGTAAGCCTAGGGCGAGGGGTAGTGCTCGGGGTAGGGTTAGGTGAAGGGCTAGTGGTTGGCAGAGGCCCACGGACAGTGTTAGGGTTAGGGCTCATGTTAGGCCTAGAACTAGTGGTAGTGGTAGGGGATAGCCGAGGGCTAGGGGTAGGTGTCACGGGAGGGCTCCGGGTAGTCCTAGGACTCCGAACGGATGTGGGGCATGATTAGGGTGTGGCTAATGGTGAGTCCAGGGTGATTTCGTAGGACAAGGGTTAGTGATCTGGCTTTCGGTAGGGCAGGGTGTATTGGTCGGTGACGGGCAAGTGCTAGGCTTCGGACTAGAGTGAGCACTGGGCGTTGGTCTAGGGCCCGAGGTAGGGCTAGTGGGAGCGGTAGACGTAGCGCTATGGTAGGCAAAGGGCAAGGGGTGGGTGTCGGGGTAAACCTCGGAGTAGGCCTAGGACCAGGAGTGGGAGCTGTGTCTAGGGGTAGGGATGGGGGTGGGCCTATGGGTAGGGGGAGATGTAGGGCCAGGGGTAGGGGTAGGACCAGAGGTAGTGCCAGGCGTACGCCTAGGGCGAGGGGTAGTGCTCGGGGTGACCTAATTCTAACCCTAACACTAACCCTAAACCTAAACCTAACACCAACCCTAACCCTAACCCTAACCCTAACCCTAACACTATACCTAACACCAACCCTAACCCTAACACTAACCCTAACCCTAACACCAACCCTAACCCTAACCCTAACCCTAACCCTAACCCTAACACCAACCCTAACCCTAACCCTAACCCTAACCCTAACCCTAACCCTAACACCAACCCTAACCCTAACCCTAACCCTAACCCTAACCCTAAACCTAACACCAACCCTAACCCTAACCCTAACCCTAACACTAACACCAACCCTAACCCTACCCCTAACCCTAAACCCTAATCCAACCCTAACCCTATCGCTAACCATAACCCTAAAAAGGGCTAGGTGTACTGGTCAGCGACGGGCAAGTTCTATGCCTCGGACTACAGGGAGCCATGGGCGTTTGTCTAGGGCCCGAGCTAGGGCTAGTGGGAGCTGTAGGCGTAGCGCTGGGATAGGCATAGGGCAAGGGGTGGGTGTCGGGGTAAACTTCGGAGTAGGCTTTGGGCCAGGAGTTGGAGTTTTGGCTAGGGGTAGGGATGGGGGTGGGCCCAGGGGTAGGGGTAGCTGTAGGGCCAGGGGTAAAGGTAGGACCATAGGTAGTGCTAGGCGTAGGCCTAGGGCGAGGGGTAGTGCTCGGGGTAGGGTTAGTTGAAGGGCTAGTGGTTGACAGAGGCCCACGGGCAGTTTTAGGGTTAGGGCTCATGTTAAGCCTAGGACTAGTGGTAGTGGTAGGGGTTGGCCGAGGGCTAGGGGTAGGTGTCACGGGGGGACCCCAGGTAGTCCTAGGACTCAGAACAGGTGTAGGGCTTGATTAGGGTGTGGTAAGGGTGGGTCCAGGGTGATTCCATAGGACACGGGTTAGTGATCTGGCTTTCGGTAGGGCAGGGTGTATTGGTCGGTGACGGGCAAGTGCTAGGCTTCGGACTAGAGGGAGCCATGGGGTTTGGTCTAGGGCCCGAGCTAGGGCTAGTGGGAGCGGTAGGCGTAGCGCTGGGGTAGGCATAGGGCAAGGGGTGGGTGTCGGGGTAAACCTCGGAGTAGGCTTTGGGCCAGAGGTTGGAGTTGTGGCTAGGGGTAGGGATGGGGGTGGGCCTATTAGTAGGGGGAGCTGTAGGGCCAGGGGTAGGGGTAGGACCAGAGGTAGTGCTAGGAATCGCCTCGGGCGATGGGTAGTGCTCGGGGTAGGGTTAGGTGAAGGGCTATTGGTGGCAGAGGCCCACGGACAGTGTTAGGGTTAGGGCTCATGTTAGGCCTAGGACTAGTGGTAGTGGTAAAGGATAGCCGAGGGCTAGGGGTAGGTGTCACGGGAGGGCTCTGGGTAGTCCTAGGACTCCGAACGGATGTGGGGCATGATTAGGGTGTGGCTAATGGTGGGTCCAGGGTGATTTCGTAGGACAAGGGTTAGTGATCTGGCTTTCGGTAGGGCAGGGTGTATTGGTCGGTGACGGGCAAGTGCTAGGCTTCGGACTAGAGGGAGCCATGGGCGTTGGTCTAGGGCCCGAGCTAGGGCTAGTGGGATCGGTAGGCGTAGCGCTGGGGTAGGCATAGAACAAGGGGTGGGTGTCGAGGTAAACCTCGGAGTAGGCCTAGGGCCAGGAGTGGGAGCTGTGGCTAGGTGTAAGGGTGGGGGTGGGCCTATGGGTAGGGGGAGCTGTAGGACCAGGGGTAGTGGTAGGACCAGAGGTAGTGCTAGGCGTAGGCCTAGGGCGAGGGGTAGTGCTCAAGGTAGGGTTAGTTGAAGGGCTAGTGTTTGGCAGAGGCCCACAAGCAGTGTTAGGGTTAGGGATCATGTAAAGCCTAGGACTAGTGGTAGTGGTAGGGGTTGGCCGAGGGCTAGGGGTAGGTGTCACGAAATGGCTCCGAGTAGTCCTAGGACTCGGAACAGGTGTAGGGCTGTATTAGGGTGTGGCTAATGGTGGGTCCAGGGTGATTCGTAGGACATGGGTTACTGCTCTGGCTAACGGTAGGGCAAGGTGTACTGGTCAACCTCGGGCAAGTGGTAGGCCTCTGACTAGAGAGAGCACTGGGCGTTGGTCTAGGGCCCGAGCTAGGGCTAGTGGGAGCAGTAGGCGTAGCGCTGGGATAGGCATAGGGCAAGGGGTGGGTGTCGGGGTAAACTTCGGAGAAGCTTTGGGCCAGGAGTTGGAGTTTTGGCTAGGGGTAGGGATGGGGGTGGGCCCAGGTGTAGGGGGAGCTTTAGGGCCAGGGGTAGGAGTAGGACCAGAGGTAGTGCTAGGCGTAGGCCTAGGGCGAGGGGTAGTGCTCGGGGTAGGGTTAGTTGAAGGGCTAGTGGTTGGCAGAGGCCCACGGGCAGTGTTAGGGTTAGGGCTCATGTTAAGCCTAGGATTAGTGGTAGTGGTAGGGGTGGGCCGAGGGCTAGGGGTAGGTGTCACGGGAGGGCTCCGGGTAGTCCTAGGACTCAGAACAGGTGTAGGGCTGGATTAGGGTGTGGTAAGGGTGGGTCCAGGGTGATTTCGTAGGACACGGGTTACTGCTCTGGCTAACGGTAGGGCAAGGTGTACTGGTCGGCGACGGGCAAGTGCTAGGCCTCGGACTAGATGAGCACTGGGCTTTGGTCTAGGGCCCGAGCTAGGGCTAGTGGGAGCGATAGGCGTAGCGCTGGGGTAGGCATAGGGCAAGGGGTGGGTGTCGGGGTAAACCTCGGAGTAGGCTTTGGACCAGAGGTTGGAGTTGTGGCTAGGGGTAGGGATGGGGATGGGCCTATTAGTAGGGGGAGCTGTAGGGCCAGGGGTAGGTGTAGGACCAGAGGTAGTGCTAGGCGTAAGCCTAGGGCGAGGGGTAGTGCTCGGGGTAGGGTTAGGTGAAGGGCTAGTGGTTGGCAGAGGCCCACGGACAGTGTTAAGGTTAGGGCTCATGTTAGGCCTAGGACTAGTGGTAGTGGTAGGGGATAGCCGAGGGCTAGGGGTAGGTTTCACGGGAGGGCTCCGGGTAGTCCTAGGACTCCGAACGGATGTGGGGCATGATTAGGGTGTGGCTAATGGTGGGTCCAGGGTGATTTCGTAGGACAAGGGTTAGTGATCTGACTTTCGGTAGGGCAGGGTGTATTTGTCGGTGACGGGCAAGTGCTAGGCTTCGGACTAGAGTGAGCACTGGGCGTTGGTCTAGGGCCCGAGGTAGGGCTAGTGGGAGCGGTAGACGTAGCGCTATGGTAGGCAAAGTGCAAGGGGTTGGTGTCGGGGTAAACCTCGGAGTAGGCCTAGGACCAGGAGTGGGAGCTGTGTCTAGGGGTAGGGATGGGGGT
This sequence comes from Rhinolophus hipposideros, assembly GCF_964194185.1. NCBI lineage: Eukaryota > Metazoa > Chordata > Mammalia > Chiroptera > Rhinolophidae > Rhinolophus > Rhinolophus hipposideros. The sequence goes on from NW_027669290.1 coordinate 635,681, forward strand.
GGGCCTTTGGGTAGGGGGATCTGTAGGGTCAGGGTAGGGGTAGGACCAGAGGTAGTGCCAGGCGTACGCCTAGGGCGAGGGGTAGTGCTCGGGGTGACCTAACCCTAACCCTAATACTAACCCTAACCCTAAACCTAACACCAACCCTAACCCTAACCCTAACCCTAACCCTAACACTATACCTAACACCAACCCTAACCCTAACCCTAACCCTAACCCTAACACCAACCCTAACCCTAACCTTAACCCTAACCCTAACCCTAACCCTAACACCAAACCTAACCCTAACCCTAACCCTAACCCTAACCCTAACCCTAACACCAATCCTAACCCTAACCCTAACCCTAACCCTACCCCTATACCTAACACCAACCCTAACCCTAACCCTAACCCTAACCCTAACACCAACCCTAACCCTAACCCTAACCCTAACCCTAACCCTAACACCAACCCTAAACCTAACCCTAACCCTAACCCTAACACCAACCCTAACCCTAATCCTAATCCTAATTCTAACCCTAACACCAAACCTAACCCTAACCCTAAACCTAACCCTAACACCAACCCTAACCCTAACCCTAACTCTAACTTTAACCCTAACCCTATACCTAACACCAACCCTAACCCTAACCCTAACCCTAACCCTAACACCAACCCTAACCCTAATCCTAACCCTAACCCTAACCCTAACCGTAACACTAACCCTAACACTAACCCTAACACTATACCTAACACCAACCCTAACCCTAACCCTAACCCTAACACTATACCTAACACCAACCCTAACCCTAACCCTACCCCTAACCCTAACACCAACCCTAACCCTAACCCTAAACCTAACCCTAACCCTAACACCAACCCTAACCATAATCCTAACCCTAACCCTAACCCTAACCCTAACCCTAACACTAACCCTAACACCAACCCTAACCCTAACCCTAACCCTAACCCTAAACCTAACACCAACCCTAACCCTAACCCTAACCCTAACCTTAACACCAACCCTAACCCTAACCCTAACCCTAAACCCTAATCCAACCCTAACCCTAACCCTAACCATAACCCTAACAAGGGCTAGGTGTACTGGTCAGCGACGGGCAAGTGCTAGGTCTCGGACTAGATGAGCACTGGGCCTTGGGTTAGGGCCCGAGCTAGGGCTAGTGGGAGCGATAGGCGTAGCGCTGGGGTAGGCATAGGGCAAGGGGTGGGTGTCGGAGTAAACCTCGGAGTAGGCTTTGGGCCAGAGGTTGGAGTTGTGGCTAGGGTTAGGGATAAGGGTGGGCCCATTAGTAGGGGGAGCTGTAGGGCCAGGGGTAGTGGTAGGACCAGAGGTAGTGCTAGGCGTACGCCTCGGGCGATGGGTAGTGCTCGGGGTAGGGTTAGGTGAAGGGCTAGCGGTTGGCAGAGGCCCACGGACAGTGTTAGGGTTAGGGATCATGTTAGGCCTAGGACTAGTGGTAGTGGTAGGGGATAGCCGAGGGCTAGGGGTAGGTGTCGCGGGAGGGCTCCGGGTAGTCCTAGGACTCCGAACGGATGTGGGGCATGATTAGGGTGTGGCTAATGGTGGGTCCAGGGTGATTTCGTAGGACAAGGGTTAGTGATCTGGCTTTCGGTAGGGCAGGGTGTATTGGTCGGTGAAGGGCAAGTGCTAGGCTTCGGACTAGAGGGAGCCATGGGCGTTGGTCTAGGGCCCGTACTAGGGCTAGTGAGAGTGGTAGGCGTAGCGCTGGGATAGGCATAGGGCAAGGGGTGGGTGTCGGGGTAAACTTCGGAGTAGGCTTTGGGCCAGGAGTTGGAGTTTTGGCTAGGGGTAGGGATGGTGGTGGGCCCAGGGGTAGGGGGAGCTGTAGGGCCAGGGGTAGGGGTAGGACCATAGGTAGTGCTAGGCGTAGGCCTAGGGCGAGGGGTAGTGCTCGGGGTAGGGTTAGTTGAAGGGCTAGTGGTTGGCAGAGGCCCACGGGCAGTGTTAGGGTTAGGGCTCATGTTAAGCCTAGGACTAGTGGTAGTGGTAGGGGTGGGCCGAGGGCTAGGGGTAGGTGTCAAGGGAAAGCTCCGGGTAGTCCTAGGACTCAGAACAGGTGTAGGGCTGGATTAGGGTGTGGTAAGGGTGGGTTCAGGGTGATTTCGTAGGACACGGGTTACTGCTCTGGCTAACGGTAGGGCAAGGTGTACTGGTCGGCGACGGGCAAGTGCTAGGCCTCGGACTAGATGAGCACTGGGCTTTGGTCTAGGGCCCGAGCTAGGGCTAGTAGGGGCGATAGGCGTAGCGCTGGGGTAGGCATAGGGCTAGGGGTGGGTGTCGGGGTAAACCTCGGAATAGGCTTTGGGCCAGAGGTTGGAGTTGTGGCTAGGGGTAGGGATGGGGGTGGGCCTATTAGTAGGGGTAGCTGTAGGGCCAGGGGTAGGGGTAGGACCAGAGGTAGTGCTAGGCGTAAGCCTAGGGCGAGGGGTAGTGCTCGGGGTAGGGTTAGGTGAAGGCCTAGTGGTTGGCAGAGGCCCACGGACAGTGTTAGGGTTAGGGCTCATGTTAGGCCTAGGACTAGTGGTAGTGGTAGGGGATAGCCGAGGGCTAGGGGTAGGTGTCACGGGAGGGCTCCGCGTAGTCCTAGGACTCCGAACGGATGTGGGGCATGATTAGGGTGTGGCTAATGGTGGGTCCAGGGTGATTTCGTAGGACAAGGGTTAGTGATCTGGCTTTCGGTAGGGCAGGGTGTATTGGTCAATGACGGGCAAGTGCTAGGCTTCGGACTAGAGTGAGCACTGGGCGTTGGTCTAGGACCCGAAGTAGGGCTAGTGGGAGTGGTAGACGTAGCGCTATGGTAGGCAAAGGGCAAGGGGTGGGTGTCGGGGTAAACCTCGGAGTAGGCCTAGGACCAGGAGTGGGAGCTGTGTCTAGGGGTAGGGATGGGGTTGGGCCTATGGGTAGGGGGAGCTGTAGGGCCAGGGGTAGGGGTAGGACCAGAGGTAGTGCCAGGCGTACGCCTAGGGCAAGGGGTAGTGCTCGGGGTGACCTAACCCTAAACCTAACCCTAACCCTAACCCTAACACCAACCCTAACCCTAATCCTAACCCTAACCCTAACACCAACCATAACCCTAACACCAAACCTAACCCTAATCCTAACCCTAAACCTAACACCAACCCTAACCCTAACCCTAACCCTAAACCCTAATCCTAACCCTTACCCTAACCCTAACAAGGGCAATGTGTACTAGTCAGCGACGGGCAAGTTCTAGGCCTCGGACTAGAGGGAGCCATGGGCTTTGGTCTAGGGCCCGAGCTAGGGCTAGTGGGAGCGGTAGGCGTAGCGCTGGGGTAGGCATAGGGCAAGGGGTGGGTGTCGAGGTAAACCTTGGAGTAGGCCTAGGGCCAGGAGTGGGAGCTGTGGCTAGGGGTAGGGGTGGGGGTGGGCCTATGGTTAGGGGGAGCTGTAGAACTAGGGGTAGTGGTAGGACCAGAGGTAGTGCTAGGCGTAGGCCTAGGGCGAGGGGTAGTGCTCGGGGTAGGGTTAGTTGAAGGGCTGGTGTTTGGCAGAAACCCACGGGCAGTGTTAGGGTTAGGGCTCATGTTAAGCCTAGGACTAGTGGTAGTGGTAGGGGTTGGCCGAGGGCTAGGGGTAGGTGTCACGAAATGTCTCCGGGTAGTCCTAGGACTCGGAACAGGTGTAGGGCTGTATTAGGGTGTGGTAAGGGTGGGTCCAGGGTGATTTCGTAGGACACGGGTTACTGCTCTGGCTAACGGTAGGGCAAGGTGTACTGGTCGGCCTCGGGCAAGTGGTAGGCCTCTGACTAGAGAGAGCACTGGGCGTTGGCCTAGGGCCCGAGCTAGGTCAAGTGGGAGCGGTAGGCGTAGCGCTGGGATAGGCATAGGGCAAGGGGTGGGTGTCAAGGTAAACTTCGGAGTAGGCTTTGGGCCAGGAGTTGGAGTTTTGGCTAGGGGTAGGGATGGGGGTGGGCCCAGGGGTAGGGGGAGCTGTAGGGCCAGGGGTAGGGGTAGGACCAGAGGTAGTGCTAGGCATAGGCCTAGGGCGAGGGGTAGTGCTCGGGGTAGGGTTAGTTGAAGGGCTAGTGGTTGGCAGAGGCCCACGGGCAGTGTTAGGGTTAGTGCTCATGTTAAGCCTAGGACTAGTGGTAGTGGTATGGGTTGGCCGAGGGCTAGGGGTAGGTGTCACGGGAGGGCTCCGTGTAGTCCTAGGACTCAGAACGGTTGTAGGGCTGGATTAGGGTGTGGTAAGGGTGGGTCCAGGGTGATTTCGTAGGACACGGGTTACTGCTCTGGCTAACGGTAGGGCAAGGTGTACTGGTCGGCGACGGGCAAGTGCTAGGCCTCGGACTAGATGAGCACTGGGCTTTGGTCTAGGGCCCGAGCTAGGGCTAGTGGGAGCGATAGGCGTAGCGCTGGGGTAGGCATTGGGCAAGGGGTGGATGTCGGGGTAAACCTCGGAGTAGGCCTAGGTCCAGGAGTTGGAGCTGTGGCTAGGGGTAGGGATGGGGGTGGGCCTATAAGTAGGGGGAGCTGTAGGGCCAGGGGTAGGAGTAGGACCAGAGGTAGTGCTAGGCGTAAGCCTAGGGCGAGGGGTAGTGCTCGGGGTAGGGTTAGGTGAAGGGCTAGTGGTTGGCAGAGGCCCACGGGCAGTGTTAGGGTTAGGGCTCATGTTAGGCCTAGGACTAGTGGTAGTGGTAGGGGATGGCCGAGGGCTAGGGGTAACTGTCACAAGAGGGCTCCGGGTAGTCCTAGGACTCCAAACGGATGTAGGGCTGGATTAGGGTGTGGCTAATGTTGGGTCCAGGGTGATTTCGTAGGACACGGGTTAGTGCTCTGGCTATTGGTAGGGCAAGGTGTACCGGTTGGCGACGGGCAAGTGCTAGGCTTCGGACTAAAGTGAGCACTGGGCGTTGGTCTAGCGCCCGAGGTAGGGCTAGTGGGAGCGGTAGGCGTAGCGCTGGGGTAGGCAAAGGGCAAGGGGTAGGTGTCGGGGTAAACCTCGGAGTAGGCCTAGGACCAGGAGTGGGACTGTGAATAGGGGTAGGGATGGGGGTGGGCCTATGGGTAGGGGGAGCTGTAGGGACAGGGGTAGGGGTAGGACCAGAGGTAGTGCTAGGCGTAGGCCTAGGGCGAGGGGTAGTGCACGGGGTAACCTAACCCTAACCCTAACCCTAACACTAACCCTAACCCTAACCCTAACACCCACCCTAACCCTAACCCTAACCCTAACCCTAACCCTATATCTAACACCAACCCTAACCCTAACCCTAACCCTAACCCTAACACCAAACCTAACCCTAACCCTAACCCTAACCCTAACACCCACCCTAACCCTAACCCTAACCCTAACTTTAACCCTAACCCTATACCTAACACCAACCCTAACCCTAACCCTAACCCTAACCCTAACACCAACCCTAACCCTAATCCTAACCCTAACCCTAACCCTAACCCTAACACTAACCCTAACCCTAACCCTAACCCTAACACCAACCCTAACCCTAACCCTAACCCTAACCCTAACCCTAACACTATACCTAACACCAACCCTAACCCTAACCCTAACCCTAACCCAAACCCTAAACCTAACACCAACCCTAACCCTAACCCTAACCCTAACCCTAACACCAACCCTAACCCTAACCCTAACCCTAAACCCTAATCGAACCCTAACCCTAACCCTAACCCTAACCCTAAGAAGGGCAAGGTGTACTGGTCAGCGACAGGCAAGTTCTAGTACTCGGACTAGAGGGAGCCATGGACGTTGGTCTAGGGCCCGAGCTAGGGCTAGTGAGAGCGGTAGGCGTAGCGCTGGGGTAGGCATAGGGCAAGAGGTGGGTGTTGAGGTAAACCTCGGAGTAGGCCTAGGGCCAGGAGTGGGAGCTGTGGCTAGGGGTAGGCGTGGGGGTGGGCCTATGGGTAGGGGCAGCTGTAGGGCCAGGGGTAGTGGTAGGACCAGAGGTAGTGCTAGGCGAAGGCCTACGGCGAAGGGTAGTGGTCGGGGTAGGGTTAGTTGAAGGGCTAGTGTTTGGCAGAGGCCCACGGGCAGTGTTAGGGTTAGGGCTCATATTAAGCCTAGGACTAGTGGTAGTGGTAGGGGTGGGCCGAGGGCTAGGGGTAGGTGTCACGAAATGGCTCCGGGTAGTTCTAGGACTCGGAACAGGTGTAGGGAGGGATGAGGGTTGGTAAGGGTGGGTCCAGGGTGATTTCGTAGGACACGGGTTACTGCTCTGGCTAACAGTAGGGCAAGGTGTACTGGTCGGCGACGGGCAAGTGCTAGGCCTCGGGCTAGATGAGCACTGGGCTTTGCTCTAGGGCCCGAGCTAGGGCTAGTAGGAGCGTTAGGCGTAGCGCTGGTGTAGGCATAGGACAAGGGGTGAATGTCGGGGTAAACCTCGGAGTTGGCCTAGTGCCAGGAGTTGGAGCTGTGGGTAGGGGTAGGGATTTGAGTGGGCGTATGGTTAGTGGGAGCTGTAGGGCCATGGGTAGTGGTAGGACCAGAGGTAGTGCTAGGCTTAGGCCTAGGGCGAGGGGTAGTCCTCTGGGTAGGGATGGTGAAGGGCTAGTGGTTGGCTGAGGCCCACGGGCAGTGTTAGTCTTAGGGCTCATGTTAGGCCTAGGACTAGTGGTAGTGGTAGCGGTTGGCCGAGGGCTAGGGGTAGGTGTCACAAGAGGGCTCCGGGTAGTCCTAGGACTCGGAACGGATGTAGGGCTGGATTAGGGTGTGGTAAGGGTGGTCCAGGGTGATTTCGTAGGACACGGGTTAGTGCTCTGGCTAAAGGTAGGGCAAGGTGTACTGGTCGGCGTGGGCAAGTGGTGGGCCTCGAACAAGCGGAGCACTGGGAGTTGGTCTAGGGCCCAAGCTAGGGCTAGTGGGAGCGTTAGGCGTAGCACTGGGGTAGGCATAGGGCAAAGGGTGGTTGTCGGGGTAAACCTCGGAGTAGGCTTTGTGCCAGGAGTTGGAGTTGTGGCTAGGGGTAGGGATGGGTGTGGGCCTATGGGTCGGGGGAGCTGTAGGGCCAGGGGTAGGTGTAGGACCCTAGGTAGTGCTAGGCGTAGGCCTAGGGCGAGTGGTAGTGCTCGGGGTAGGGTTAGGTGAAGGGCTATTGGTTGGCAGAGGCCCACAGGCAGTGTTAGGGTTAGGGCTCATGTTAGGCCTAGGACTAGTGGTAGTAGTAGGGGATGGCCGAGGGCTAGGGGTAGTGCTCGGGGTAACCTAACCCTAACACTAACCCTAACACTAACCCTAACCCTAACCCTAACACCAACCCTAACCCTAACACCCACCCTAACCCTAACACCAAACCTAACCCTAACCCTAACCCTAACCCTAACACCCACCCTAAACCTAACCCTAACCCTAACCCTAACCCTAACCCTAACCCTAACACTATACCTAACACCAACCCTAACCCTAACCCTAACCCTAACACCAACCCTAACCCTAACCCTAAACCTAACCCTAACCCTAACACCAACCCTAACCCTAATCCTAACCCTAACCCTAACCTAACCCTAACCCTAACACCAACCCTAACCCTAACCCTAACCCTAAACTAACACCAACCCTAACCCTAACCCTAACCCTAACCCTAACACCACCCTAACCCTAACACTAACCCTAAACCCTAATCCAACCCTAACCCTAACCCTAACCCTAACCCTAACAAGGGCAAGGTGTACTTGTCAGCGACGGACAAGTCTAGGCCTCGGACTAGAGGGAGCCATGGGCGTTGGTCTAGGGCCCGAGCCTGGGCTAGTGGGAGCGGTAGGCATAGCGCTTGGGTAGGCATAGGGCAAGGGGTGTGTGTCGGGGTAAACCTCGGAGTAGCCCTAGTGCCAGCAGTTGTAGCTGTGGCTAGGGGTAGGGATGGGGGTGGGCCTATAATTAGGGAGAGCTGTAGGGCCACGGGAAGCGGTAGGACCAGACGTAGTGCTAGGCGTTAGCCTAGGGCGAGGGGTAGTGCTCTGGGTAGGGTTAGGTGAAGGGCTTGTGGTTGGCTGATGCCCACGGGCAGTGTTAGTCTTAGGGCTCATGTTAGGCCTAGGACTAGTGGTAGTGGTAGGGGTTGGCCGAGGGCTAGGGGTAGGTGTCACGGGAGGGCTCCGGGTAGTCCTAGGACTCAAAACGGGTGTAGGGCTGGATTAGGGTGTGGTAAGGGTGGGTCCAGGGTGATTTCGTAGGACACGGGTTACTGCTCTGGCTAACGGTAGGGCAAGGTGTACTGGTCGGCGTCGGGCAGGTGGTAGGCCTCGGACTATAGGGAGCACTGGGCGTTGGTCTAGGGCCCGAGCTAGGGCTACTGGGAGCGGTAGGCGTAGCACTGGGGTAGGCATATGGCAAGGGGTGGGTGTCGGGGTAAACCTCGGAGTAGGCTTTGGGCCAGAGGTTGGAGTTGTGGCTAGGGGTAGGGATGGGGGTGGGCCTATTAGTAGGGGGAGCTGTAGGGCCAGGGGTAGGGGTAGGACCAGAGGTAGTGCTAGGCGTAGGCCTAGGGCGAGGGGTAGTGCTTGGGGTAACCTAACCGTAACCCTAACCCTAACACTAACACTAACCCTAACCCTAACACCAAACCTAACCCTAACCTTAACCCTAACCCTAACCCTAACCCTAACCCTAATCCTAACCCTAACCCTAACACCAAACCTAACCCTAACACCAACCCTAACCCTAATCCTAACCCTAAACCTAACACCAACCCTAACCCTAACCCTAACCCTAAACCCTAACCCTAACCCTTACCCTAACCCTAACAAGGGCAAGGTGTACTGGTCAGCGACAAGCAAGTCTAGGCCTCAGACTAGAGGGAGCCATGGGCGTTGGTCTAGGGCCCGAGCTAGGGCTAGTGAGATCGGTAGGCGTAGCCCTGGGGTAGGCGTAGGCCTACGGCGAGGGGTAGTGCTCGGGGTAACCTAACCGTAAACCTAACCCTAACCCTAACACTAACCCTAACCCTAACACCAACCCTAACCCTAACCCTAACCCTAACGCTAAACCTAACACCAACCCTAACCCTAACCCAAACCCTAACCCTAACACCAACCCTAACCCTAACCCTAACCCTAACACCAACCCTAACCCTAACCCTAACCCTAACCCTAACCCTAAACCTAACACCAACCCTAACCCTAACCCTAACCCTAACCCTAACCCTAACAAGGGCAAGGTGTACTTGTCAGCGACGGACAAGTCTAGGCCTCGGACTAGAGGGAGCCATGGGCGTTGGTCTAGGGCCCGAGCCTGGGCTAGTGGGAGCGGTAGGCATAGCGCTTGGGTAGGCATAGGGCAAGGGGTGTGTGTCGGGGTAAACCTCGGAGTAGCCCTAGTGCCAGCAGTTGTAGCTGTGGCTAGGGGTAGGGATGGGGGTGGGCCTATAATTAGGGGGAGCTGTAGGGCCACGGGAAGCGGTAGGACCAGAGGTAGTGCTAGGCGTTAGCCTAGGGCGAGGGGTAGTGCTCTGGGTAGGGTTAGGTGAAGGGCTTGTGGTTGGCTGATGCCCACGGGCAGTGTTAGTCTTAGGGCTCATGTTAGGCCTAGGACTAGTGGTAGTGGTAGGGGTTGGCCGAGGGCTAGGGGTAGGTGTCACGGGAGGGCTCCGGGTAGTCCTAGGACTCAAAACGGGTGTAGGGCTGGATTAGGGTGTGGTAAGGGTGGGTCCAGGGTGATTTCGTAGGACACGGGTTACTGCTCTGGCTAACGGTAGGGCAAGGTGTACTGGTCGGCGTCGGGCAGGTGGTAGGCCTCGGACTATAGGGAGCACTGGGCGTTGGTCTAGGGCCCGAGCTAGGCCTACTGGGAGCGGTAGGCGTAGCACTGGGGTAGGCATATGGCAAGGGGTGGGTGTCGGGGTAAACCTCGGAGTAGGCTTTGGGCCAGAGGTTGGAGTTGTGGCTAGGGGTAGGGATGGGGGTGGGCCTATTAGTAGGGGGAGCTGTAGGGCCAGGGGTAGGGGTAAAACCAGAGGTAGTGCTAGGCGTAGGCCTAGGGCGAGGGGTAGTGCTTGGGGTAACCTAACCGTAACCCTAACCCTAACACTAACACTAACCCTAACACTAACACCAAACCTAACCCTAACCTTAACCCTAACCCTAACCCTAACCCTAACCCTAACCCTAATCCTAACCCTAACCCTAACACCAAACCTAACCCTAACACCAACCCTAACCCTAATCCTAACCCTAAACCTAACACCAACCCTAACCCTAACCCTAACCCTAAACCCTAACCCTAACCCTTACCCTAACCCTAACAAGGGCAAGGTGTACTGGTCAGCGACAAGCAAGTCTAGGCCTCAGACTAGAGGGAGCCATGGGCGTTGGTCTAGGGCCCGAGCCTTGGCTAGTGGGAGCGGTAGGCATAGCGCTGGGGTAGGCATAGGGCAAGAGGTGGGTGTCGGGGTAAACCTAGGAGTAGTCCTAGGGCCAGGATTTGGAGCTGTGGCTAGGGGTAGAGATGGGGTTGGGTCTACGGGTAGGGGTAGCTGTAGGGCCAGGGGTATGGGTAGGACTAAAGGTAGTGCTAGGCGTAGGCTTAGGGCGATGGGTAGTGCTCGGGGTAGGATTAGGTGAAGGGCTAGTGGTTGGCAGAGGCCCACGGGCAGTGTTAGTGTTAGGGCTCAAGTTAGGCCTAGGATTAGTAATAGAGGTAGGGGTTGGCCGAGGGCTAGGTGTAGGTGTCACGGGAGGGCTCCCTTTAGTCCTAGGACTCAAAACAGGTGTACGGCTGAATTCGGGTGTGCTAAGTGTGGGTCCAGGGTGATTCCGTAGGACATGGGTTAGTGCTCTGGCTAACGGTATGGCAAGGTGTACTGGTCAGGGACGGGCAAATGCTAAGCCTCGGACTAGAGTGAGCACTGGGCGTTGGTCTAGGGCCGAGCTAGGGCTAGTGGCAGCGGTAGGCGAAGCGCTGGGGTAGGCATAGGGCAAGAGATGGGTGTCGGTGTAAACCTAGGAGTAGGCCTAGGGCCAGTAGTTGGAGCTGTGGCTAGGGGTAGGGATGGGGGTGGGCCTATGGTTAGGGGTAGCTGTAGGGCCAGGTGTAGGGGTAGGACTAGAGGTAGTGCTAGGCGTAAGCCTAGCGCGAAGGGGAGTGCTCGGGGTAGGGTTAGGTGAAGGGCTAGTTGTAGGCAGAGGCCCACCGGCAGTGTTAGTGTTAGGGCTCATGTTAGGCCTAGGATTAGTGGTAGTTGTAGGGTTGGCCGAGGGCTAGGTGTAGGGGTCACGGGATGGCTCCGTTTAGTCCTAGGACTTGAAACAGGTGTAGGGCTGGATTCGGGTATGGCTAACGGTGGGTCCAGGATGATTCCGTAGGACACGGGTTAGTGCTCTGGCTAAAGGTAGGGCAAGGTGTACTGGTCGGGGACGGGCAAATTCTAGGCTTCGGACTAGAGTGAGCACTGGGCGTTGGTCTAGGGCCTGAGCTAGGGCTAGTGGGAGCGGTAGGCGTAGCGCTGGGGTAGGCATAGGGCAAGAGGTGGATGTCGGGGTAAACTTAGGAGTAGGCCTAGGGCCAGGAGTTGGAGCTGTGGCTAGGTGTAGGGATTTGGGTGGGCCTATGGGTAGGGGTAGCTCTAGGGCCAGGGGTATGGGTAGGACTAAAGGTAGTGCTAGGCGTAGGCCTAGGGCGATGGGTAGTGCTCGGGGTAGGATTAGGTGAAGTGCTAGTGGTTGGCAGAGGCCCACGGGCAGTGTTAGTGTTAGGGCTCAAGTTAGGCCTAGGATTAGTAATAGAGGTAGGGGTTGGCCGAGGGCTAGGTGTAGGTGTCACGGGAGGGCTCCGTTTAGTCCTAGGACTTGAAACAGTTGTAGGGCTGGATTCGGGTGTGGCTAAGGGTGGGTCCAGGGTGATTCCGTAGGTCACGGGTTAGTCCTCTGGCTAACGGTAGGGCAAGGTGTACTGGTCGGTGACGGGCAAGTGCTAGGCCTCGGACTAGAGTGAGCACTGGGCGTTGGTCTAGGGCCGAGCTAGGGCTAGTGGGAGCGGTAGGCGTAGCGCTGGGGTAGGCTTAGGGCAAGAGGTGGGTGTCGGGGTAAACCTAGGAGTAGGCCTAGGGCCAGGAGTTGGAGCTGTGGCTAGGGGTAAAGATGGGGGTGGGCCTGTGGGTAGGGTCAGGGGTAGGGGTAGGACTAGAGTTAGTGCTAGGCGTAGGCCTAGGGCGAGGGGGAGTGCTCGGGGTAGGGTGAGGTGAAGGGCTAGTGGTTGGCAGAGGCCTACCGGCAGTGTTAGTGTTAGGGCCCATGTTAGGCCTAAAATTAGTGGTAGTGGTATGGGTTGGCCGAGGGCTAGGGGTAGATGTCACAGGAGGGCTTCGTTTAGTCCTAGGACTCAAAACAGGTGTACGGCTGGATTCGGGTGTGGCTAAGGGTGGGTCCAGGGTGATTCCGTAGGACACGGGTTAGTGCTCTGGCTAACGGTATGGCAAGGTCTACTGGTCGGGGACGGGCAAATGCTAGGCCTCGGACTACAGTGAGCACTGGGCGTTGGTTTAGGGCCCGAGCTAGGGCTAGTGGGAGCGGTAGGCGTGGCGCTGGGGTAGGCATAGGGCAAGAAGTGGGTGTCGGGGTAAACCTAGGAGTAGGACTAGGGCCAGGAGTTGGAGCTGTGGCTAGGAGTAGGGATGGGGGTGGGCCTATGGTTAAGGGTAGCTGTAGGGCCAGGGGTAAAGGTAGGACTAGAGGTAGTGCTAGGCGTAGGCCTACGGCGAGGGGGAGTGCTCGGGGTAGGGTTAGGTGAAGTACTAGTGGTTGGCAGAGGCCCACGGGCAGTGTTAGTGTTAGGGCTCATGTTAGGCCTAGGATTAGTAATAGTGGTAGGGGTTGGCCGAGGGCTAGGGGTAGGTTTCACGGGAGGGCTTCGTTTAGTCCTAGGACTCGGAACAGGTGTAGGGCTGGATTCGGGTGTGGCTAGGGTGGGTCCAGGGTAATTCCGTAGGACACGGGTTAGTGTTCTGGCTAACGGTAGGGCAAAGTGTACTGGTCGGTGACGGGCAAGTGGTAGGCCTCAGACTAGAGTGAGCACTGGGCGTTGGTCTAGGTCCCGAGCTAGGGCTAGTGGTAGCGGTAGGCGTAGCGCTGTGGTAGGCATAGGGCAAGAGGAGTGTGTCGGGGTAAACCTAGGAGTAGGCCTAGGGCCAGGATTTGGAGCTGTGGCTAGGGGTAGGGATGGGGTTGGGCCTATGGGTAGGGGTAGCTGTAGGGCCAGGGGTATGGGTAGGACTAGAGGTAGTGCTAGGCGTAGGCCTAGGGTGATGGGTAGTGCTCGGGGTAGGGTTAGTTGAAGGGCTAGTGGCTGGCAGAGGTCTAAGGGCAGTGTTAGTGTTAGGGCTCAAGTTAGGCCTAGGATTAGTAATAGTCGTAGGGGTTGGCCGAGGGCTAGGGGTTGGGTCTCGGGATGTCTCCGTTTAGTCCTAGGAGTTGAAACAGGTGTAGGGCTGGATTCGGGTATTGCTAAGTGTGGGTCCAGGGAGATTTTGTAGGACACGGATTAGTGCTCTGGCTAACGGTAGGGCAAGGTGTACTGGTCAGAGATGGGCAAATGCTAGGCTTCGGACTAGAGTGAGCACTGGGCGTTGGTCTACGCCCGAGCTAGGGCTAGTGGGAGCGGTAGGCGTAGCGCTGGGGTAGGCGTAGGGCAAGAGGTGGGTGTCGGGGTAAACGTAGGAGTAGGCCTAGGGCCAGGAGTTGGAGCTGTGGCTAGGGGTAGGGATTGGGGTGGGCCTATGGTTAGGGGTAGCTGTAGGGCCCGGGGTCGGGGTAGGACTAGAGGTAGTGCTAGGAGTAAGCCTAGCGCGAGGGGGAGTGCTCGGGGTAGGGTTAGGTGAAGGGATAGTGGTTGGCAGAGGCCCACGGGCAGTGTTATTGTTAGGGCTCATGTTAGGCCTAGGATTAGTGGTAGTGGTAGTGCTTGGCCGAGGGCTAGGGGTAGGTGTCACGGGAGGGCTCCGTTTAGTCCTAGGACTTGAAATAGGTGTAGGGCTGGATTCGGGTGTGGCTAAGGGTGGGTCCAGGGTGATTCCGTAGGTCACGGGTTTGTCCTCTGGCTAACGGTAGGGCAAGGTGTACTGGTCGGTGACGGGCAAGTGCTAGGCCTCGGACTAGAGTGAGCACCTGGCGTTGGTCTAGGGCCCGAGCTAGGGCTAGTGGGATCGGTAGGTGTAGCGCTGGGGTAGGCATAGGGCAAGAGGTGGGTGTCGGGGTAAACCTAGGAGTAGTCCTAGGCCAGGAGTTGGAGCTGTGGCTAGGGGTAGTGTTGGGGGTGGGCCTATGGTTAGGGGTAGCTGTAGGGCCAGGTGTAGGGGTAGGACTAGAGGTAGTGCTAGGCGTAGGCCTAGGGCGAGGGGTAGTGCTCGGGGTAGGGTTAGTTGAAGGGCTAGTGGTTGGCAGAGGCCCACGGGCAGTGTTAGTGTTAGGGCTAAAGTTAGGCCTAGAATTAGTAATAGTGGTAGGGGTTGGCCGAGGGCTAGGTGTAGGTGTCACGGGAGGGCTCCGTTTAGTCCTAGGACTCAAAACAGGTGTACGGCTGGATTCGGGTGTGGCTAAGGGTGGGTCCAGGGTGATTCCGTAGGACACGGGTTAGTGCTCTGGCTAACGGTATGGCAAGGTCTACTGGTCGGGGACGGGCAAATGCTAGGCCTCGGACTACAGTGAGCACTGGGCGTTGGTCTAGGGCCCGAGCTAGGGCTAGTGGGAGCGGTAGGCGTGGCACTGGGGAAGGCATAGGGCAAGACGTGGGTGTCGGGGTAAACCTAGGAGTAGGCCTAGGGCCAGGAGTTGGAGCTGTGGCTAGGAGTAGGGATGGGGGTGGGCCTATGGTTAGGGGTAGCTGTAGGGCCAGGGGTAGGGGTAGGACTAGAGGTAGTGCTAGGCGTAGGCCTAGGGCGAGGGGGAGTGCACGGGGTAGGGTTAGGTGAAGTGCTAGTGGTTGGCAGAGGCCCACGGGCAGTGTTAGTGTTAGGGCTCATGTTAGGCCTAGGATTAGTGGTAGTGGTAGGGGTTTGCCGAGGGCTAAAGGTAGGTGTCACGGGAAAACTCCGGTTAGTCCTAGGACTCGGAACAGGTGTAGGGCTGGATTCGGGTGTGGCTAAGCGTGGGTCCAGGGTGATTTCGTGGGACACAGGTTAGTGTTCTGGCTAACGGTAGGGCAAAGTGTACTGGTCGGCGACGGGCAAGTGCTATGCCTCGGACTAGAATGAGCACTGGGCGTTGGTCTAGTGCCCGAGCTAGGGCTAGTGGGAGCGGTAGGTGTAGCGCTGGGGTAGGCACAGGGCAAGAGGTGGGTGTCGGTGTAAACCTAGGAGTAGGCCTAGGGCCAGGTGTTGGAGCTGTGGCTAGGGGTACGGATGGGGGTGGGCCTATGGGTAGAAGTAGCTTTAGGGCCAGGGGTAGGGGTAGGACTAGAGGTAGTGCTAGGCGTAGGCCTAGTGCGAGGGGGAGTGCTCTGGGTAGGGTTAGGTGAAGGGCTAGTGGTTGGCAGAGGCCTACGGGCAGTGTTAGTGTTAGGGCTCATGTTAGGCCTAGGATTAGTGGTAGTGGTAGGGGTTGGCCGAGGGCTAGGTGTAGGGGTCACGGGATGGCTCCGTTTAGTCCTAGGACTTGAAACAGGTGTAGGGCTGGATTCGGGTATGGCTAAGGGTGGGTCCAGGGTGATTCCGTAGGACACGGGTTAGTGCTCTGCCTAAACGTAGGGCAAGGTGTACTGGTCGGGGACGGGCAAATGCTAGGCTTCGGACAAGAGTGAGCACTGGGCGTTGGTCTAGGGCCCGAGCTAGGGCTAGTGGGAGCGGTAGGCGTAGCGCTGTGGTAGGCATAGGGCAAGAAGTGGGTGTCGGGGTAAACCTAGGATTAGGACTAAGGCCAGGAGTTGGACCTGTGGCTAGGAGTAGGGATGGGGGTGGGCCTATGGTTAAGGGTAGCTGTAGGGCCAGGGGTAGGGGTAGGACTAGAGGTAGTGCTAGGCGTAGGCCTAGGGCGAGGGGGAGTGCTCGGGGTAGGGTTAGGTGAAGTGCTAGTGGTTGGCAGAGGCCCACGGGCAGTGTTAGTGTTAGGGCTCATGTTAGGCCTAGGATTAGTGGTAGTGGTAGGGGTTTACCGAGGGCTAACGGTAGGTGTCACGGGAAAACTCCGGTTAGTCCTGGGACTCCGAACAGGTGTAGGGCTGGATTCGGGTGTGGCTAAGGGTGTGTACAGGTTGATTTCGTGGGACACAGTTTGTGTTCTGGCTAACAGTAGGGCAAGGTGTACTGGTCGGCGACGGGCAAGTGCTAGGCCTCGGACTAGAGTGAGCACTGGGCGTTGCTCTAGGGCCCGAGCTAGGGCTAGTGGGAGCAGTAGGCGTAGCGCTGGGGTAGGCTTAGGGCAAGAGGTGGGTGTCGGGGTAAACCTAGGAGTAGGCCTAGGGCCAGGAGTTGGAGCTGTGGCTAGGAATAGGAATGGGGGTGGGCCTGTGGGTAGGGTCAGGGGTAGGGGTAGGACTAGAGTTAGTGCTAGGCGTAGGCCTAGGGCGAGGGGGAGTGCTCGGGATAGGGTGAGGTGAAGGGCTAGTGGTTGGCAGAGGCCTACGGGCAGTGTTAGTGTTAGGGCTCACGTTAGGCCTAGGATTAGTGGTAGTGGTAGGGGTTGGCCGAGGGCTAGGGGTAGGGGTCTCGGGATGTCTCCGTTTAGTTTTAGGACTTGAAACAGGTGTAGGGCTGGATTCGGGTGTTGCTAAGTGTGGGTCCAGGGAGATTCCGTAGGACACGGATTAGTGCTCTGGCTAACGGTAGGGCAAGGTGTACTGGTCTGAGATGGGCAAATGCTAGGCTTCGGACTAGAGTGAGCACTGGGCGTTGGTCTAGGGCCCGAGCTAGGGCTAGTGGGAGCGGTAGGTGTAGCGCTGGGGTAGGCATAGGGCAAGAGGTGGGTGTCGGGGTAAACCTAGGAGTAGGCCTAGGGCCAGGAGTTGGAGCTGTGGCTAGGGGTAGTGTTGGGGGTGGGCCTATGGTTAGGGGTAGCTGTAGGGCCAGGTGTAGGGGTAGGACTAGAGGTAGTGCTAGGCGTAGGCCTAGGGCGAGGGGGAGTGCTCGGGGTAGGGTTAGTTGAAGGGCTAGTGGTTGGCAGAGGCCCAAGGGCACTGTTAGTGTTAGGGCTAAAGTTAGGCCTAGGATTAGTAATAGTGGTAGGGGTTGGCCGAGGGCTCGGTGTAGGTGTCACGGGAGGGCTCCGTTTAGTCCTAGGACTCAAAACAGGTGTACGGCTGGATTCGGGTGTGGCTAAGGGTGGGTCCAGGGTGATTCCGTAGGACACGGGTTAGTGCTATGGCTAACGGTAGGGCAAGGTGTACTGGTCGGCGACGGGCAAGTGCTAGGCCTCGGACTCGAGTGAGCACTGGGCGTTGGTCTAGGGCCCGAGCTAGGGCTAGTGGGAGCGGTAGGCGTAGCGCTGGGGTAGGCATAGGGCAAGAGGTGGATGTCGGGGTAAACTTAGGAGTAGGCCTAGGGCCAGGAGTTGGAGCTGTGGCTAGGGGTAGGGATTGGGGTGGGCCTATGGGTAGGGGTAGCTGTAGGGCCAGGGGTATGGGTAGGACTAAAGGTAGTGCTAGGCGTAGGCCTAGGGCGATGGGTAGTGCTTGGGGTTGGATTAGGTGAAGGGCTAGTGGTTGGCAGAGGCCCACGGGCAGTGTTAGTGTTAGGGCTCAAGTTAGGCCTAGGATTAGTAATAGAGGTAGGGGTTGGCCGAGGGCTAGGTGTAAGTGTCACGGGAGGGCTCCGTTTAGTCCTAGGACTTGAAACAGTTGTAGGGCTGGATTCGCGTGTGGCTAAGGGTGGGTCCAGGGTGATTCCGTAGGTCACGGGTTAGTCCTCTGGCTAACGGTAGGGCAAGGTGTACTGGTCGGTGACGGGCAAGTGGTAGGCCTCGGACTAGAGTGAGCACTGGGCGTTGGTCTAGGGCCGAGCTAGGGCTAGTGGCAGCGGTAGGCGAAGCGCTGGGGTAGGCATAGGGCAAGAGATGGGTGTCGGTGTAAACCTAGGAGTAGGCCTAGGGCCAGTAGTTGGAGCTGTGGCTAGGGGTAGGGATGGGGGTGTGCCTATGGGTAGGGGTAGCTTTAGGGCCAGGGGTAGGGGTAGGACTAGAGGTAGTGCTAGGCGTAGGCCTAGGGCGAGGGGGAGTGCTCGGGGAAGGGTTAGGTGAAGTGCTAGTGGTTGGCAGAGGCCCACGGGCAGTGTTAGTGTTAGGGCTCATGTTAGGCCTAGGATTAGTGGTAGTGGTAGGGGTGGGCCGAGGGCTAGGGGTAGGGGTCACGGGATGTCTCCGTTTAGTCCTAGGACTTGAAACAGGTGTAAAGCTGGATTCGGGTGTGGCTAATGGTGGGTCCAGGGAGATTCCGTAGGACACGGGTTAGTGCTCTGGCTAATGGTAGGGCAAGGTGTACTGGTCGGAGATGGGCAAATGCTAGGCTTCGGACTAGAGTGAGCTCTGGGCGTTGGTCTAGGGCCCGAGCTAGGGCTAGTGGGAGCGGTAGGCGTAGCGCTGGGGTAGGCACAGGGCAAGAGGTGGATGTCGGGGTTAACTTAGGAGTAGGCCTAGGGCCAGGAGTTGGAGCTGTGGCTAGTGGGAGGGATTGGGGTGGGCCTATGGTTAGGGGTAGCTGTAGGGCCCGGGGTTAAGGTAGGACTAGAGGTAGTGCTAGGCGTAGGCCTAGGGCGAGGGTGAGTGCTCAGGGTAGGGTTAGGTGAAGGGCTAGTTGTTGGCTGAGGCCCACGGGCAGTGTTATTGTTAGGGCGCATGTTAGGCCTAGGATTAGTGGTAGTGGTAGGGGTTGGACGAGGGCTAGGGGTACGTGTCACAGAGGGCTCCGTTTAGTCCCAGGACTCCGAACAGGTGTAGGGCTGGATTCGGGTGTGGCTAAGGGTGGGTCCAGGGTAATTCCGTAGGACACGGGTTAGTGCTCTGGCTAACGGTAGGGCAAGGTGTACTGGTCGGCGACGGGCAAGTGCTAGGCCTCAAACAAGAATGAGCACTGGGCGTTGGTCTAAGGCCCGAGCTAGGGCTAGTGGGAGCGGTAGGCGTAGCACTGGGGTAGGCATAGGGCAAGAGGTGGGTGTCGGGGTAAACCTAGGAGTAGTCCTAGGGCCAGGATTTGGAGCTGTGGCTAGGGGTAGAGATGGGGTTGGGCCTATGGGTAGGGGTAGCTGTAGGGCCAGGTTTATGGGTAGGACTAAAGGTAGTGCTAGGCGTAGGCCTAGGGCGATGGGTATTGCTCGGGGTAGGATTAGGTGAAGAGCTAGTGGTTGGCAGAGGCCCACGGGCAGTGTTAGTGTTAGGGCTCAAGTTAGGCCTAGGATTAGTAATAGAGGTAGGGGTTGGCCGAGGGCTAGGTGTAGGTGTCACGGGAGGGCTCCGTTTAGTCCTAGGACTCAAAACAAGTGTACGGCTGGATTCGGGTGTGGCTAAGTGTGGGTCCAGGGTGATTCCGTAGGACACGGGTTACTGCTCTGGCTAACGGTATGGCAAGGTGTACTGGTCGAAGACGGGCAAATGCTAGGCCTCGGAGTAGAGTGAGCACTGGGCGTTGGTCTAAGGCCGAGCTAGGGCTAGTGGCAGCGGTAGGCGAAGCGCTGGGTTAGGCATAGGGCAAGAGATGGGTGTCGGTGTAAACCTAGGAGTAGGCCTAGGGCCAGTAGTTGGAGCTGTGACTAGGGGTAGGGATGGGGATGGGCGTATGGTTAGGGGTAGCTGTAGGGCCAGGTGTAGGGGTAGGACTAGAGGTAGTGCTAGGCGAAAGCCTAGCGCGAGGGGGAGTGCTCGGGGTAAGGTTAGGTGAAGGGCTAGTTGTTGGCAGAGGCCCACTGGCAGTGTTAGTGTTAGGGCTCATGTTAGGCCTAGGATTAGTGGTAGTTGTAGGGTTGGCCGAGGGCTAGGTGTAGGGGTCACGGGATGGCTCCGTTTAGTCCTAGGACTTGAAACAGGTGTAGGGCTGGATTCGGGTATGGCTAACGGTGGGTCCAGGATGATTCCGTAGGACACGGGTTAGTGCTCTGGCTAAAGGTACGGCAAGGTGTACTGGTCGGGGACGGGCAAATTCTAGGCTTCGGACTAGAGTGAGCACTGTGCGTTGGTCTAGGGCCCGAGCTAGGGCTAGTGGGAGCGGTAGGCGTAGCGCTGGGGTAGGCATAGGGCATAGGTGGATATCGGGGTAAACTTAGGAGTAGGCCTAAAGCCAGGAGTTGGAGCTGTGGCTAGGGGTAGGGATTGGGGTGGGCCTATGGGTAGGGGTAGCTGTAGGGCCAGGGGTATGGGTAGGACTAAAGGTAGTGCTAGGCGTAGGCCTAGTGCGATGGGTAGTGCTCGGGGTAGGATTAGGTGAAATGCTAGTGGTTGGCAGAGGCCCACGGGCAGTGTTAGTGTTAGGGCTCAAGTTAGGCCTAGGATTAGTAATAGAGGTAGGGGTTGGCCGAGGGCTAGGTGTAGGTGTCACGGGAGGGCTCCGTTTAGTCCTAGGACTTGAAACAGTTGTAGGGCTGGATTCGGGTGTGGCTAAGGGTGGGTCCAGGGTGATTCCGTAGGTCACGGGTTAGTCCTCTGGCTAACGGTAGAGCAAGGTGTACTGGTCGGTGACGGGCAAGTGCTAGGCCTCGGTCTAGAGTGAGCACTGGGCGTTGGTCTAGGGCCGAGCTAGGGCTAGTGGGAGCGGTAGGCGTAGCGCTGGGGTAGGCTTAGGGCAAGAGGTGGGTGTCGGGGTAAACCTAGGAGTAGGCCTAGGGCCAGGAGTTGGAGCTGTGGCTAGGGGTAGGGATGGGGGTGGGCCTGTGGGTAGGGTCAGGGGTAGAAGTAGGACTAGAGTTAGTGCTAGGCGTAGGCCTAGGGCGAGGGGGAGTGCTCGGGGTAGGGTGAGGTGAAGGGCTAGTGGTTGGCAGAGGCCTACCGGCAGTGTTAGTGTTAGGGCTCATGTTAGGCCTAAAATTAGTGGTAGTGGTAGGGGTTGGCCGAGGGCTAGGGGTAGATGTCACGGGAGGGCTTCGTTTAGTCCTAGGACTCAAAACAGGTGTACGGCTGGATTCGGGTGTGGCTAAGGGTGGGTCCAGGGTGATTCCGTAGGACACGGGTTAGTGCTCTGGCTAACGGTATGGCAAGGTCTACTGGTCAGGGACGGGCAAATGCTAGGCCTCGGACTAGAGTGAGCACTGGGCGTTGGTCTAGGGCCCGAGCTAGGGCTAGTGGGAGCGGTAGGCGTGGCGCTGGGGTAGGCATAGGGTAAGAAGTGGGTGTCGGGGTAAACCTAGGAGTAGGCCTAGGGCCAGGAGTTGGAGCTGTGGCTAGGAGTAGGGATGGGGGTGGACCTATGGTTAGGGGTAGCTGTAGGGCCAGGGGTAGGGGTAGGACTTGAGGTAGTGCTAGGCGTAGGCCTAGGGCGAGGGGGAGTGCTCGGGGTAGGGTTAGGTGAAGTGCTAGTGGTTGGCAGAGGCACACGGGCAGTGTTAGTGTTAGGGCCCATGTTAAGCCTAGGATTAGTGGTAGTGGTAGGGGTTGGCCGAGGGCTAGGGGTAGGTGTCACGGGAGGGCTTCGTTTAGTCCTAGGACTCGGAACAGGTGTCGGGCTGGATTCGGGTGTGGCTAGGGTGGGTCCAGGGTGATTCCGTAGGACACGGGTTAGTGTTCTGGCTAACGGTAGGGCAAAGTGTACTGGTCGGTGACGGGCAAGTGGTAGGCCTCAGACTAGAGTGAGCACTGGGCGTTGGTCTAGGGCCCGAGCTAGGGCTAGTGGGAGCGGTAGGCGTAGCGCTGTGGTAGGCATAGGGCAAGAGGTGGGTGTCGGGGTAAACCTAGGAGTAGGCCTAGGGCCAGGATTTGGAGCTGTGGCTAGGGGTAGGGATAAGGTTGGGCCTATGGGTAGGGGTAGCTGTAGGGCCAGGGGTATGGGTAGGAATAGAGGTAGTGCTAGGCGTAGGCCTAGGGTGATGGGTAGTGCTCGGGGTAGGGTTAGTTGAAGGGCTAGTGGCTGACAGAGGTCTACGGGCAGTGTTAGTGTTAGGGCTCAAGTTAGGCCTAGGATTAGTAATAGTGGTAGGGGTTGGCCGAGGGCTAGGGGTTGGGGTCTCGGGATGTCTCCGTTTAGTCCTAGGAGTTGAAACAGGTGTAGGGCTGGATTCGGGTGTGGCTAAGTGTGGGTCCAGGGAGATTCCGTAGGACACGGATTAGTGCTCTGGCTAACGGTAGGGCAAGGTGTACTGGTCGGAGATGGGCAAATGCTAGGATTCGGACTAGAGTGAGCACTGGGCGTTGGTCTACGCCCGAGCTAGGGCTAGTGGGAGCGGTAGGCGTAGCGCTGGGGTAGGCATAGGGCAAGAGGTGGGTGTCGGGGTAAACGTAGGAGTAGGCCTAGGGCCAGGAGTTGGAGCTGTGGCTAGGGGTAGGGATTGGGGTGGGCCTATGGTTAGGGGTAGCTGTAGGGCCCGGGGTCAGGGTAGGACTAGAGGTAGTGCTAGCAGTAAGCCTAGCGCGAGGGGGAGTGCTCGGGGTAGGGTTAGGTGAAGGGATAGTGGTTGGCAGAGGCCCACGGGCAGTGTTAGTGTTAGGGCTCAAGTTAGGCCTAGGATTAGTAATAGAGGTAGGGGTTGGCCGAGGGCTAGGTGTAGGTGTCACGGGAGGGCTCCGTTTAGTCCTAGGACTTGAAACAGTTGTAGGGCTGGATTCGGGTGTGGCTAAGGGTGGGTCCAGGGTGATTCCGTAGGTCACGGGTTAGTCCTCTGGCTAACGGTAGAGCAAGGTGTACTGGTCGGTGACGGGCAAGTGCTAGGCCTCGGTCTAGAGTGAGCACTGGGCGTTGGTCTAGGGCCGAGCTAGGGCTAGTGGGAGCGGTAGGCGTAGCGCTGGGGTAGGCACAGGGCAAGAGGTGGATGTCGGGGTAAACTTAGGAGTAGGCCTAGGGCCAGGAGTTGGAGCTGTGGCTAGTGGGAGGGATTGGGGTGGGCCTATGGTTAGGGGTAGCTGTAGGGCCCGGGGTTAAGGTAGGACTAGAGGTAGTGCTAGGCGTAGGCCTAGGGCGAGGGGGAGTGCTCGGGGTAGGGTTAGGTGAAGGGCTAGTTGTTGGCTGAGGCCCACGGGCAGTGTTATTGTTAGGGCGCATGTTAGGCCTAGGATTAGTGGTAGTGGTAGGGGTTGGCCGAGGGCTCGGGGTACGTGTCACAGAGGGCTCCGTTTAGTCCTAGGACTCCGAACAGGTGTAGGGCTGGATTCGGGTGTGGCTAAGGGTGGGTCCAGGGTAATTCCGTAGGACACGGGTTAGTGCTCTGGCTAACGGTAGGGCAAGGTGTACTGGTCGGCGACGGGCAAGTGCTAGGCCTCAAACAAGAATGAGCACTGGGCGTTGGTCTAAGGCCCGAGCTAGGGCTAGTGGGAGCGGTAGGCGTAGCGCTGGGGTAGGCATAGGGCAAGAGGTGGGTGTCGGGGTAAACCTAGGAGTAGTCCTAAAGCCAGGATTTGGAGCTGTGGCTAGGGGTAGAGATGGGGTTGGGCCTATGGGTAGGGGTAGCTGTAGGGCCAGGTGTATGGGTAGGACTAAAGGTAGTGCTAGGCGTAGGCCTAGGGCGATGGGTATTGCTCGGGGTAGGATTAGTGAAGAGCTAGTGGTTGGCAGAGGCCCACGGGCAGTGTTAGTGTTAGGGCTCAAGTTAGGCCTAGGATTAGTAATAGAGGTAGGGGTTGGCCGAGGGCTAGGTGTAGGTGTCACGGGAGGGCTCCGTTTAGTCCTAGGACTCAAAACAAGTGTACGGCTGGATTCGGGTGTGGCTAAGTGTGGGTCCAGGGTGATTCCGTAGGACACGGATTACTGCTCTGGCTAACGGTATGGCAAGGTGTACTGGTCGGGGACGGGCAAATGCTAGGCCTCGGAGTAGAGTGAGCACTGGGCGTTGGTCTAAGGCCGAGCTAGGGCTAGTGGCAGCGGTAGGCGAAGCACTGGGGTAGGCATAGGGCAAGAGATGGGTGTCGGTGTAAACCTAGGAGTAGGCCTAGGGCCAGTAGTTGGAGCTGTGGCTAGGGGTAGGGATGGGGATGGGCGTATGGTTAGGGGTAGCTGTAGGGCCAGGTGTAGGGGTAGAACTAGAGGTAGTGCTAGGCGAAAGCCTAGCGCGAGGGGGAGTGCTCGGGGTAAGGTTAGGTGAAGGGCTAGTTGTTGGCAGAGGCCCACCGGCAGTGTTAGTGTTAGGGCTCATGTTAGGCCTAGGATTAGTGGTAGTTGTAGGGTTTCCCGAGGGCTAGGTGTAGGGGTAACGGGATGGCTCCGTTTAGTCCTAGGACTTGAAACAGGTGTAGGGCTGGATTCGGGTATGGCTAACGGTGGGTCCAGGATGATTCCGTAGGACACGGGTTAGTGCTCTGGCTAAAGGTACGGCAAGGTGTACTGGTCGGGGACGGGCAAATTCTAGGCTTCGGACTAGAGTGAGCACTGTGCGTTGGTCTAGGGCCCGAGCTAGGGCTAGTGGGAGCGGTAGGCGTAGCGCTGGGGTAGGCATAGGGCAAGAGGTGGATGTCGGGGTAAACTTAGGAGTAGGCCTAAAGCCAGGAGTTGGAGCTGTGGCTAGGGGTAGTGATTGGGGTGGGCCTATGGGTAGGGGTAGCTGTAGGGCCAGGGGTATGGGTAGGACTAAAGGTAGTGCTAGGCGTAGGCCTAGTGCGATGGGTAGTGCTCGGGGTAGGATTAGGTGAAATGCTAGTGGTTGGCAGAGGCCCACGGGCAGTGTTAGTGTTAGGGCTCAAGTTAGGCCTAGGATTAGTAATAAAGGTAGGGGTTGGCCGAGGGCTAGGTGTAGGTGTCACGGGAGGGCTCCGTTTAGTCCTAGGACTTGAAACAGTTGTAGGGCTGGATTCGGGTGTGGCTAAGGGTGGGTCCAGGGTGATTCCGTAGGTCACGGGTTAGTCCTCTGGCTAACGGTAGAGCAAGGTGTACTGGTCAATGACGGGCAAGTGCTAGGCCTCGGTCTAGAGTGAGCACTGGGCGTTGGTCTAGGGCCGAGCTAGGGCTAGTGGGAGCGGTAGGCGTAGCGCTGGGGTAGGCTTAGGGCAAGAGGTGGGTGTCGGGGTAAACCTAGGAGTAGGCCTAGGGCCAGGAGTTGGAGCTGTGGCTAGGGGTAGGGATGGGGGTGGGCCTGTGGGTAGGGTCAGGGGTAGGGGTAGGACTAGAGTTAGTGCTAGGCGTAGGCCTAGGGCGAGGGGGAGTGCTCGGGGTAGGGTGAGGTGAAGGGCTAGTGGTTGGCAGAGGCCTACCGGCAGTGTTAGTGTTAGGGCTCATGTTAGGCCTAAAATTAGTGGTAGTGGTAGGGGTTGGCCGAGGGCTAGGCGTAGATGTCACGGGAGGGCTTCGTTTAGTCCTAGGACTCGGAACAGGTGTAGGGCTGGATTCGGGTGTGGCTAGGGTGGGTCCAGGGTAATTCCGTAGGACACGGGTTAGTGTTCTGGCTAACGGTAGGGCAAAGTGTACTGGTCGGTGACGGGCAAGTGGTAGGCCTCTGACTAGAGTGAGCACTGGGCGTTGGTCTAGGTCCCGAGCTAGGGCTAGTGGTAGCGGTAGGCGTAGCGCTGTGGTAGGCATAGGGCAAGAGGTGGGTGTCGGGGTAAACCTAGGAGTAGGCCTAGGGCCAGGATTTGGAGCTGTGGCTAGGGGTAGGGATGGGGTTGGGCCTATGGGTAGGGGTAGCTGTAGGGCCAGGGGTATGGGTAGGACTAGAGGTAGTGCTAGGCGTAGGCCTAGGGTGATGGGTAGTGCTCGGGGTAGGGTTAGTTGAAGGGCTAGTGGCGGGCAGAGGTCTACGGGCAGTGTTAGTGTTAGGGCTCAAGTTAGGCCTAGGATTAGTAATAGTGGTAGGGGTTGGCCGAGGGCTAGGGGTTGGGGTCTCGGGATGTCTCCGTTTAGTCCTAGGAGTTGAAACAGGTGTAGGGCTGGATTCGGGTATTGCTAAGTGTGGGTCCAGGGAGATTTTGTAGGACACGGATTAGTGCTCTGGCTAACGGTAGGGCAAGGTGTACTGGTCGGAGATGGGCAAATGCTAGGCTTCGGACTAGAGTGAGCACTGGGCGTTGGTCTACGCCCGAGCTAGGGCTAGTGGGAGCGGTAGGCGTAGCGCTGGGGTAGGCGTAGGGCAAGAGGTGGGTGTCGGGGTAAACGTAGGAGTAGGCCTAGGGCCAGGAGTTGGAGCTGTGGCTAGGGGTAGGGATTGGGGTGGGCCTATGGTTAGGGGTAGCTGTAGGGCCCGGGGTCGGGGTAGGACTAGAGGTAGTGCTAGGAGTAAGCCTAGCGCGAGGGGGAGTGCTCGGGGTAGGGTTAGGTGAAGGGATAGTGGTTGGCAGAGGCCCACGGGCAGTGTTATTGTTAGGGCTCATGTTAGGCCTAGGATTAGTGGTAGTGGTAGTGCTTGGCCGAGGGCTAGGGGTAGGTGTCACGGGAGGGCTCCGTTTAGTCCTAGGACTTGAAATAGGTGTAGGGCTGGATTCGGGTGTGGCTAAGGGTGGGTCCAGGGTGATTCCGTAGGTCACGGGTTTGTCCTCTGGCTAACGGTAGGGCAAGGTGTACTGGTCGGTGACGGGCAAGTGCTAGGCCTCGGACTAGAGTGAGCACCTGGCGTTGGTCTAGGGCCCGAGCTAGGGCTAGTGGGATCGGTAGGTGTAGCGCTGGGGTAGGCATAGGGCAAGAGGTGGGTGTCGGGGTAAACCTAGGAGTAGTCCTAGGGCCAGGAGTTGGAGCTGTGGCTAGGGGTAGTGTTGGGGGTGGGCCTATGGTTAGGGGTAGCTGTAGGGCCAGGTGTAGGGGTAGGACTAGAGGTAGTGCTAGGCGTAGGCCTAGGGCGAGGGGGAGTGCTCGGGGTAGGGTTAGTTGAAGGGCTAGTGGTTGGCAGAGGCCCACGGGCAGTGTTAGTGTTAGGGCTAAAGTTAGGCCTAGAATTAGTAATAGTGGTAGGGGTTGGCCGAGGGCTAGGTGTAGGTGTCACGGGAGGGCTCCGTTTAGTCCTAGGACTCAAAACAGGTGTACGGCTGGATTCGGGTGTGGCTAAGGGTGGGTCCAGGGTGATTCCGTAGGACACGGGTTAGTGCTCTGGCTAACGGTATGGCAAGGTCTACTGGTCGGGGACGGGCAAATGCTAGGCCTCGGACTACAGTGAGCACTGGGCGTTGGTCTAGGGCCCGAGCTAGGGCTAGTGGGAGCGGTAGGCGTGGCACTGGGGAAGGCATAGGGCAAGACGTGGGTGTCGGGGTAAACCTAGGAGTAGGCCTAGGGCCAGGAGTTGGAGCTGTGGCTAGGAGTAGGGATGGGGGTGGGCCTATGGTTAGGGGTAGCTGTAGGGCCAGGGGTAGGGGTAGGACTAGAGGTAGTGCTAGGCGTAGGCCTAGGGCGAGGGGGAGTGCACGGGGTAGGGTTAGGTGAAGTGCTAGTGGTTGGCAGAGGCCCACGGGCAGTGTTAGTGTTAGGGCTCATGTTAGGCCTAGGATTAGTGGTAGTGGTAGGGGTTTGCCAAGGGCTAAAGGTAGGTGTCACGGGAAAACTCCGGTTAGTCCTAGGACTCGGAACAGGTGTAGGGCTGGATTCGGGTGTGGCTAAGCGTGGGTCCAGGGTGATTTCGTGGGACACAGGTTAGTGTTCTGGCTAACGGTAGGGCAAAGTGTACTGGTCGGCGACGGGCAAGTGCTATGCCTCGGACTAGAATGAGCACTGGGCGTTGGTCTAGTGCCCGAGCTAGGACTAGTGGGAGCGGTAGGTGTAGCGCTGGGGTAGGCATAGGGCAAGAGGTGGGTGTCGGTGTAAACCTAGGAGTAGGCCTAGGGCCAGGAGTTGGAGCTGTGGCTAGGGGTACGGATGGGGGTGGGCCTATGTGTAGAAGTAGCTTTAGGGCCAGGGGTAGGGGTAGGACTAGAGGTAGTGCTAGGCGTAGGCCTAGTGCGAGGGGGAGTGCTCTGGGTAGGGTTAGGTGAAGGGCTAGTGGTTGGCAGAGGCCTACGGGCAGTGTTAGTGTTAGGGCTCATGTTAGGCCTAGGATTAGTGGTAGTGGTAGGGGTTGGCCGAGGGCTAGGTGTAGGGGTCACGGGATGGCTCCGTTTAGTCCTAGGACTTGAAACAGGTGTAGGGCTGGATTCGGGTATGGCTAAGGATGGATCCAGGGTGATTCCGTAGCACACGGGTTAGTGCTCTGCCTAAACGTAGGGCAAGGTGTACTGGTCGGGGACGGGCAAATGCTAGGCTTCGGACAAGAGTGAGCACTGGGCGTTGGTCTAGGGCCCGAGCTAGGGCTAGTGGGAGCGGTAGGCGTAGCGCTGTGGTAGGCATAGGGCAAGAAGTGGGTGTCGGGGTAAACCTAGGATTAGGACTAAGGCCAGGAGTTGGACCTGTGGCTAGGAGTAGGGATGGGGGTGGGCCTATGGTTAAGGGTAGCTGTAGGGCCAGGGGTAGGGGTAGGACTAGAGGTAGTGCTAGGCGTAGGCCTAGGGCGAGGGGGAGTGCTCGGGGTAGGGTTAGGTGAAGTGCTAGTGGTTGGCAGAGGCCCACGGGCAGTGTTAGTGTTAGGGCTCATGTTAGGCCTAGGATTAGTGGTAGTGGTAGGGGTTTACCGAGGGCTAACGGTAGGTGTCACGGGAAAACTCCGGTTAGTCCTAGGACTCCGAACAGGTGTAGGGCTGGATTCGGGTGTGGCTAAGGGTGTGTACAGGTTGATTTCGTGGGACACAGTTTGTGTTCTGGCTAACAGTAGGGCAAGGTGTACTGGTCGGCGACGGGCAAGTGCTAGGCCTCGGACTAGAGTGAGCACTGGGCGTTGCTCTAGGGCCCGAGCTAGGGCTAGTGGGAGCAGTAGGCGTAGCGCTGGGGTAAGCTTAGGGCAAGAGGTGGGTGTCGGGGTAAACCTAGGAGTAGGCCTAGGGCCAGGAGTTGGAGCTGTGGCTAGGAATAGGAATGGGGGTGGGCCTGTGGGTAGGGTCAGGGGTAGGGGTAGGACTAGAGGTAGTGCTAGGCGTAGGCCTAGGGCGAGGGGGAGTGCTCGGGGTAGGGTTAGTTGAAGGGCTAGTGGTTGGCAGAGGCCCACGGGCACTGTTAGTGTTAGGGCTCAAGTTAGGCCTAGGATTAGTAATAGTGGTAGGGGTTGGCCGAGGGCTCGGTGTAGGTGTCACGGGAGGGCTCCGTTTAGTCCTAGGACTCAAAACAGGTGTACGGCTGGATTCGGGTGTGGCTAAGGGTGGGTCCAGGGTGATTCCGTAGGACACGGGTTAGTGCTATGGCTAACGGTAGGGCAAGGTGTACTGGTCGGCGACGGGCAAGTGCTAGGCCTCGGACTCGAGTGAGCACTGGGCGTTGGTCTAGGGCCCGAGCTAGGGCTACTGGGAGCGGTAGGCGTAGCGCTGGGGTAGGCATAGGGCAAGAGGTGGATGTCGGGGTAAACTTAGGAGTAGGCCTAGGGCCAGGAGTTGGAGCTGTGGCTAGGGGTAGGGATTGGGGTGGGCCTATGGGTAGGGGTAGCTGTAGGGCCAGGGGTATGGGTAGGACTAAAGGTAGTGCTAGGCGTAGCCCTAGGGCGATGGGTAGTGCTTGGGGTTGGATTAGGTGAAGGGCTAGTGGTTGGCAGAGGCCCATGGGCAGTGTTAGTGTTAGGGCTCAAGTTAGGCCTAGGATTAGTAATAGAGGTAGGGGTTGGCCGAGGGCTAGGTGTAGGTGTCACGGGAGGGCTCCGTTTAGTCCTAGGACTTGAAACAGTTGTAGGGCTGGATTCGCGTGTGGCTAAGGGTGGGTCCAGGGTGATTCCGTAGGTCACGGGTTAGTCCTCTGGCTAACGGTAGGGCAAGGTGTACTGGTCGGTGACGGGCAAGTGGTAGGCCTCGGACTAGAGTGAGCACTGGGCGTTGGTCTAGGGCCGAGCTAGGGCTAGTGGCAGCGGTAGGCGAAGCGCTGGGGTAGGCATAGGGCAAGAGATGGGTGTCGGTGTAAACCTAGGAGTAGGCCTAGGGCCAGTAGTTGGAGCTGTGGCTAGGGGTAGTGATGGGGGTGGGCCTATGGGTAGGGGTAGCTTTAGGGCCAGGGGTAGGGGTAGGACTAGAGGTAGTGCTAGGCGTAGGCCTAGGGCGAGGGGGAGTGCTCGGGGAAGGGTTAGGTGAAGTGCTAGTGGTTGGCAGAGGCCCACGGGCAGTGTTAGTGTTAGGGCTCATGTTAGGCCTAGGATTAGTGGTAGTGGTAGGGGTGGGCCGAGGGCTAGAGGTAGGGGTCACGGGATGTCTCCGTTTAGTCCTAGGACTTGAAACAGGTGTAAAGCTGGATTCGGGTGTGGCTAATGGTGGGTCCAGGGAGATTCCGTAGGACACGGGTTAGTGCTCTGGCTAACGGTAGGGCAAGGTGTACTGGTCGGAGATGGGCAAATGCTAGGCTTCGGACTAGAGTGAGCACTGGGCGTTGGTCTAGGGCCCGAGCTAGGGCTAGTGGGAGCGGTAGGCGTAGCGCTGGGGTAGGCACAGGGCAAGAGGTGGATGTCGGGGTAAACTTAGGAGTAGGCCTAGGGCCAGGAGTTGGAGCTGTGGCTAGTGGGAGGGATTGGGGTGGGCCTATGGTTAGGGGTAGCTGTAGGGCCCGGGGTTAAGGTAGGACTAGAGGTAGTGCTAGGCGTAGGCCTAGGGCGAGGGGGAGTGCTCGGGGTAGGGTTAGGTGAAGGGCTAGTTGTTGGCTGAGGCCCACGGGCAGTGTTATTGTTAGGGCGCATGTTAGGCCTAGGATTAGTGGTAGTGGTAGGGGTTGGCCGAGGGCTAGGGGTACGTGTCACAGAGGGCTCCGTTTAGTCCTAGGACTCCGAACAGGTGTAGGGCTGGATTCGGGTGTGGCTAAGGGTGGGTCCAGGGTAATTCCGTAGGACTCGGGTTAGTGCTCTGGCTAACGGTAGGGCAAGGTGTACTGGTCGGCGACGGGCAAGAGCTAGGCCTCAAACAAGAATGAGCACTGGGCGTTGGTCTAAGGCCCGAGCTAGGGCTAGTGGGAGCGGTAGGCGTAGCGCTGGGGTAGGCATAGGGCAAGAGGTGGGTGTCGGGGTAAACCTAGGAGTAGTCCTAGGGCCAGGATTTGGAGCTGTGGCTAGGGGTAGAGATGGGGTTGGGCCTATGGGTAGGGGTAGCTGTAGGGCCAGGTGTATGGGTAGGACTAAAGGTAGTGCTAGGCGTAGGCCTAGGGCGATGGGTATTGCTCGGGGTAGGATTAGGTGAAGAGCTAGTGGTTGGCAGAGGCCCACGGGCAGTGTTAGTGTTAGGGCTCAAGTTAGGCCTAGGATTAGTAATAGAGGTAGGGGTTGGCCGAGGGCTAGGTGTAGGTGTCACGGGAGGGCTCCGTTTAGTCCTAGGACTCAAAACAAGTGTACGGCTGGATTCGGGTGTGGCTAAGTGTGGGTCCAGGGTGATTCCGTAGGACACGGGTTACTGCTCTGGCTAACGTTATGGCAAGGTGTACTGGTCGGGGACGGGCAAATGCTAGGCCTCGGAGTAGAGTGAGCACTGGGCGTTGGTCTAAGGCCGAGCTAGGGCTAGTGGCAGCGGTAGGCGAAGCGCTGGGGTAGGCATAGGGCAAGAGATGGGTGTCGGTGTAAACCTAGGAGTAGGCCTAGGGCCAGTAGTTGGAGCTGTGGCTAGGGGTAGGGATGGGGATGGGCGTATGGTTAGGGGTAGCTGTAGGGCCAGGTGTAGGGGTAGGACTAGAGGTAGTGCTAGGCGAAAGCCTAGGGCGAGGGGGAGTGCTCGGGGTAGGGTTAGGTGAAGGGCTAGTTGTTGGCAGAGGCCCACGGGCAGTGTTATTGTTAGGGCGCTTGTTAGGCCTAGGATTAGTGGTAGTGGTAGGGGTTGGCCGAGGGCTAGGGGTAGGTTTCACAGAGGGCTCCGTTTAGTCCTAGGACTCCGAACAGGTGTAGGGCTGGATTCGTGTGTGGCTAAGGTTGGGTCCAGGGTAATTCCGTAGGACACGGGTTGGTGCTCTGGCTAACGGTAGGGCAAGGTCTACTGGTCGGGGACGGGCAAATGCTAGGCCTCGGACTACAGTGAGCACTGGGCGTTGGTCTAGGGCCCGAGCTAGGGCTAGTGGGAGCGGTAGGCGTGGCACTGGGGAAGGCATAGGGCAAGACGTGGGTGTCGGGGTAAACCTAGGAGTAGGCCTAGGGCCAGGAGTTGGAGCTGTGGCTAGGAGTAGGGATGGGGGTGGGCCTATGGTTAGGGGTAGCTGTAGGGCCAGGGGTAGGGGTAGGACTAGAGGTAGTGCTAGGCGTAGGCCTAGGGCGAGGGGGAGTGCACGGGGTAGGGTTAGGTGAAGTGCTAGTGGTTGGCAGAGGCCCACGGGCAGTGTTAGTGTTAGGGCTCATGTTAGGCCTAGGATTAGTGGTAGTGGTAGGGGTTTGCCAAGGGCTAAAGGTAGGTGTCACGGGAAAACTCCGGTTAGTCCTAGGACTCGGAACAGGTGTAGGGCTGGATTCGGGTGTGGCTAAGCGTGGGTCCAGGGTGATTTCGTGGGACACAGGTTAGTGTTCTGGCTAACGGTAGGGCAAAGTGTACTGGTCGGCGACGGGCAAGTGCTATGCCTCGGACTAGAATGAGCACTGGGCGTTGGTCTAGTGCCCGAGCTAGGACTAGTGGGAGCGGTAGGTGTAGCGCTGGGGTAGGCATAGGGCAAGAGGTGGGTGTCGGTGTAAACCTAGGAGTAGGCCTAGGGCCAGGAGTTGGAGCTGTGGCTAGGGGTACGGATGGGGGTGGGCCTATGTGTAGAAGTAGCTTTAGGGCCAGGGGTAGGGGTAGGACTAGAGGTAGTGCTAGGCGTAGGCCTAGTGCGAGGGGGAGTGCTCTGGGTAGGGTTAGGTGAAGGGCTAGTGGTTGGCAGAGGCCTACGGGCAGTGTTAGTGTTAGGGCTCATGTTAGGCCTAGGATTAGTGGTAGTGGTAGGGGTTGGCCGAGGGCTAGGTGTAGGGGTCACGGGATGGCTCCGTTTAGTCCTAGGACTTGAAACAGGTGTAGGGCTGGATTCGGGTATGGCTAAGGATGGATCCAGGGTGATTCCGTAGCACACGGGTTAGTGCTCTGCCTAAACGTAGGGCAAGGTGTACTGGTCGGGGACGGGCAAATGCTAGGCTTCGGACAAGAGTGAGCACTGGGCGTTGGTCTAGGGCCCGAGCTAGGGCTAGTGGGAGCGGTAGGCGTAGCGCTGTGGTAGGCATAGGGCAAGAAGTGGGTGTCGGGGTAAACCTAGGATTAGGACTAAGGCCAGGAGTTGGACCTGTGGCTAGGAGTAGGGATGGGGGTGGGCCTATGGTTAAGGGTAGCTGTAGGGCCAGGGGTAGGGGTAGGACTAGAGGTAGTGCTAGGCGTAGGCCTAGGGCGAGGGGGAGTGCTCGGGGTAGGGTTAGGTGAAGTGCTAGTGGTTGGCAGAGGCCCACGGGCAGTGTTAGTGTTAGGGCTCATGTTAGGCCTAGGATTAGTGGTAGTGGTAGGGGTTTACCGAGGGCTAACGGTAGGTGTCACGGGAAAACTCCGGTTAGTCCTAGGACTCCGAACAGGTGTAGGGCTGGATTCGGGTGTGGCTAAGGGTGTGTACAGGTTGATTTCGTGGGACACAGTTTGTGTTCTGGCTAACAGTAGGGCAAGGTGTACTGGTCGGCGACGGGCAAGTGCTAGGCCTCGGACTAGAGTGAGCACTGGGCGTTGCTCTAGGGCCCGAGCTAGGGCTAGTGGGAGCAGTAGGCGTAGCGCTGGGGTAAGCTTAGGGCAAGAGGTGGGTGTCGGGGTAAACCTAGGAGTAGGCCTAGGGCCAGGAGTTGGAGCTGTGGCTAGGAATAGGAATGGGGGTGGGCCTGTGGGTAGGGTCAGGGGTAGGGGTAGGACTAGAGGTAGTGCTAGGCGTAGGCCTAGGGCGAGGGGGAGTGCTCGGGGTAGGGTTAGTTGAAGGGCTAGTGGTTGGCAGAGGCCCACGGGCACTGTTAGTGTTAGGGCTCAAGTTAGGCCTAGGATTAGTAATAGTGGTAGGGGTTGGCCGAGGGCTCGGTGTAGGTGTCACGGGAGGGCTCCGTTTAGTCCTAGGACTCAAAACAGGTGTACGGCTGGATTCGGGTGTGGCTAAGGGTGGGTCCAGGGTGATTCCGTAGGACACGGGTTAGTGCTATGGCTAACGGTAGGGCAAGGTGTACTGGTCGGCGACGGGCAAGTGCTAGGCCTCGGACTCGAGTGAGCACTGGGCGTTGGTCTAGGGCCCGAGCTAGGGCTACTGGGAGCGGTAGGCGTAGCGCTGGGGTAGGCATAGGGCAAGAGGTGGATGTCGGGGTAAACTTAGGAGTAGGCCTAGGGCCAGGAGTTGGAGCTGTGGCTAGGGGTAGGGATTGGGGTGGGCCTATGGGTAGGGGTAGCTGTAGGGCCAGGGGTATGGGTAGGACTAAAGGTAGTGCTAGGCGTAGCCCTAGGGCGATGGGTAGTGCTTGGGGTTGGATTAGGTGAAGGGCTAGTGGTTGGCAGAGGCCCATGGGCAGTGTTAGTGTTAGGGCTCAAGTTAGGCCTAGGATTAGTAATAGAGGTAGGGGTTGGCCGAGGGCTAGGTGTAGGTGTCACGGGAGGGCTCCGTTTAGTCCTAGGACTTGAAACAGTTGTAGGGCTGGATTCGCGTGTGGCTAAGGGTGGGTCCAGGGTGATTCCGTAGGTCACGGGTTAGTCCTCTGGCTAACGGTAGGGCAAGGTGTACTGGTCGGTGACGGGCAAGTGGTAGGCCTCGGACTAGAGTGAGCACTGGGCGTTGGTCTAGGGCCGAGCTAGGGCTAGTGGCAGCGGTAGGCGAAGCGCTGGGGTAGGCATAGGGCAAGAGATGGGTGTCGGTGTAAACCTAGGAGTAGGCCTAGGGCCAGTAGTTGGAGCTGTGGCTAGGGGTAGTGATGGGGGTGGGCCTATGGGTAGGGGTAGCTTTAGGGCCAGGGGTAGGGGTAGGACTAGAGGTAGTGCTAGGCGTAG
Source organism: Rhinolophus hipposideros (assembly GCF_964194185.1). Lineage (NCBI taxonomy): Eukaryota > Metazoa > Chordata > Mammalia > Chiroptera > Rhinolophidae > Rhinolophus > Rhinolophus hipposideros. The sequence continues at coordinate 670,616 of NW_027669290.1, forward strand.
GCCTAGGGCGAGGGGGAGTGCTCGGGGAAGGGTTAGGTGAAGTGCTAGTGGTTGGCAGAGGCCCACGGGCAGTGTTAGTGTTAGGGCTCATGTTAGGCCTAGGATTAGTGGTAGTGGTAGGGGTGGGCCGAGGGCTAGAGGTAGGGGTCACGGGATGTCTCCGTTTAGTCCTAGGACTTGAAACAGGTGTAAAGCTGGATTCGGGTGTGGCTAATGGTGGGTCCAGGGAGATTCCGTAGGACACGGGTTAGTGCTCTGGCTAACGGTAGGGCAAGGTGTACTGGTCGGAGATGGGCAAATGCTAGGCTTCGGACTAGAGTGAGCACTGGGCGTTGGTCTAGGGCCCGAGCTAGGGCTAGTGGGAGCGGTAGGCGTAGCGCTGGGGTAGGCACAGGGCAAGAGGTGGATGTCGGGGTAAACTTAGGAGTAGGCCTAGGGCCAGGAGTTGGAGCTGTGGCTAGTGGGAGGGATTGGGGTGGGCCTATGGTTAGGGGTAGCTGTAGGGCCCGGGGTTAAGGTAGGACTAGAGGTAGTGCTAGGCGTAGGCCTAGGGCGAGGGGGAGTGCTCGGGGTAGGGTTAGGTGAAGGGCTAGTTGTTGGCTGAGGCCCACGGGCAGTGTTATTGTTAGGGCGCATGTTAGGCCTAGGATTAGTGGTAGTGGTAGGGGTTGGCCGAGGGCTAGGGGTACGTGTCACAGAGGGCTCCGTTTAGTCCTAGGACTCCGAACAGGTGTAGGGCTGGATTCGGGTGTGGCTAAGGGTGGGTCCAGGGTAATTCCGTAGGACTCGGGTTAGTGCTCTGGCTAACGGTAGGGCAAGGTGTACTGGTCGGCGACGGGCAAGAGCTAGGCCTCAAACAAGAATGAGCACTGGGCGTTGGTCTAAGGCCCGAGCTAGGGCTAGTGGGAGCGGTAGGCGTAGCGCTGGGGTAGGCATAGGGCAAGAGGTGGGTGTCGGGGTAAACCTAGGAGTAGTCCTAGGGCCAGGATTTGGAGCTGTGGCTAGGGGTAGAGATGGGGTTGGGCCTATGGGTAGGGGTAGCTGTAGGGCCAGGTGTATGGGTAGGACTAAAGGTAGTGCTAGGCGTAGGCCTAGGGCGATGGGTATTGCTCGGGGTAGGATTAGGTGAAGAGCTAGTGGTTGGCAGAGGCCCACGGGCAGTGTTAGTGTTAGGGCTCAAGTTAGGCCTAGGATTAGTAATAGAGGTAGGGGTTGGCCGAGGGCTAGGTGTAGGTGTCACGGGAGGGCTCCGTTTAGTCCTAGGACTCAAAACAAGTGTACGGCTGGATTCGGGTGTGGCTAAGTGTGGGTCCAGGGTGATTCCGTAGGACACGGGTTACTGCTCTGGCTAACGTTATGGCAAGGTGTACTGGTCGGGGACGGGCAAATGCTAGGCCTCGGAGTAGAGTGAGCACTGGGCGTTGGTCTAAGGCCGAGCTAGGGCTAGTGGCAGCGGTAGGCGAAGCGCTGGGGTAGGCATAGGGCAAGAGATGGGTGTCGGTGTAAACCTAGGAGTAGGCCTAGGGCCAGTAGTTGGAGCTGTGGCTAGGGGTAGGGATGGGGATGGGCGTATGGTTAGGGGTAGCTGTAGGGCCAGGTGTAGGGGTAGGACTAGAGGTAGTGCTAGGCGAAAGCCTAGGGCGAGGGGGAGTGCTCGGGGTAGGGTTAGGTGAAGGGCTAGTTGTTGGCAGAGGCCCACGGGCAGTGTTATTGTTAGGGCGCTTGTTAGGCCTAGGATTAGTGGTAGTGGTAGGGGTTGGCCGAGGGCTAGGGGTAGGTTTCACAGAGGGCTCCGTTTAGTCCTAGGACTCCGAACAGGTGTAGGGCTGGATTCGTGTGTGGCTAAGGTTGGGTCCAGGGTAATTCCGTAGGACACGGGTTGGTGCTCTGGCTAACGGTAGGGCAAGGTTTACCGGTCGGCGACGGGCAAGTGCTAGGCCTCGGACAAGAATGAGCACTGGGCGTTGGTTCCAGGCCCGAGCTAGGGATAGTGGGAGCGGTAGGCGTAGCGCTGGGGTAGGCATAGGGCAAGAAGTGGGTGTCGGGGTAAACCTAGGAGTAGGCCTAGGGCCAGGAGTTGGAGCTGTGGCTAGGAGTAGGGATGGGGGTGGACCTATGGTTAGGGGTAGCTGTAGGGCCAGGGGTAGGAGTATGACTAGAGGTAGTGCTAGGCGTAGGCCTAGGGCGAGGGGGAGGGCTCGGGGTAGGGTTAGGTGAAGTGCTAGTGGTTGGCAGAGGCCCACGGGCAGTGTTAGTGTTAGGGCTCATGTTAGGCCTAGGATTAGTGGTAGTGGTAGGGGTTGGCCGAGGGCTAGGGGTAGGGGTCACGGGATGTCTCCGTTTAGTCCTAGGACTTGAAACAGGTGTAGGGCTGGATTCGGGTGTGGCTAAGGGTGGGTCCAGGGTGATTCCGTAGGACACGGGTTAGTGCTCTGGCTAACGGTAGGGCAAGGTGTACTGGTCGGAGATGGGCAAATGCTAGGCTTCGTACTAGAGTGAGCACTGGGCGTTGGTGTAGGGCCCGAGCTAGGGCTAGTGGGAGCGGTAGGCGTAGCGCTGGGGTAGGCATAGGGCAAGAGGTGGATGTCGGGGTAAACTTAGGAGTAGGCCTAGGGCCAGGAGTTGGACCTGTGGCTAGGGGTAGGGATTGGGGTGGGCCTATGGTTAGGGGTAGCTGTAGGGCCCGGGGTTGGGGTAGGACTAGAGGTAGTGCTAGGCGTAGGCCTAGGGCGAGGGGGAGTGCTCGGGGTAGGGTTAGGTGAAGGGCTAGTTGTTGGCAGAGGCCCACGGGCAGTGTTATTGTTAGGGCGCTTGTTAGGCCTAGGATTAGTGGTAGTGGTAGGGGTTGGCCGAGGGCTAGGGGTAGGTTTCACAGAGGGCTCCGTTTAGTCCTAGGACTCCGAACAGGTGTAGGGCTGGATTCGTGTGTGGCTAAGGTTGGGTCCAGGGTAATTCCGTAGGACACGGGTTGGTGCTCTGGCTAACGGTAGGGCAAGGTTTACCGGTCGGCGACGGGCAAGTGCTAGGCCTCGGACAAGAATGAGCACTGGGCGTTGGTTCCAGGCCCGAGCTAGGGATAGTGGGAGCGGTAGGCGTAGCGCTGGGGTAGGCATAGGGCAAGAGGTGGATGTCGGGGTAAACTTAGGAGTAGGCCTAGGGCCAGGAGTTGGAGCTGTGGCTAGGGGTAGGGATTGGGGTGGGCCTATGGTTAGGGGTAGCTGTAGGGCCCGGGGTTGGGGTAGGACTAGAGGTAGTGGTAGGGGTAGGCCTAGGGCGAGGGGGAGTGCTCGGGGTAGGGTTAGGTGAAAGGCTAGTTGTTGGCAGAGGCCCACGGGCAGTGTTATTGTTAGGGCGCATGTTAGGCCTAGGATTAGTGGTAGTGGTAGGGGTTGGCCGAGGGCTAGGGGTAGGTGTCACAGAGGGCTCCGTTTAGTCCTAGGACTCCGAACAGGTGTAGGGCTGGATTCGGGTGTGGCTAAGGGTGGGTCCAGGGTGATTCCGTAGGACACGGGTTAGTGCTCTGGCTAACGGTAGGGCAAGGTGTACTGGTCGGCGACGGGCAAGTGCTAGGCCTCGGACAAGAATGAGCACTGGGCGATGGTCTAAGGCCCGAGCTAGGGCTAGTGGGAGCGGTAGGCGTAGCGCTCGGGTAGACATAGGGCAAGAGGTGGGTGTCGGGGTAAACCTAGGAGTAGTCCTAGGGCCAGGATTTGGAGCTGTGGCTAGGGGTAGGGATGGGGTTGGGCCTATGGGTAGGGTTAGCTGTAGGGCCAGGGGTATGGGTAGGACTAAAGGTAGTGCTAGGCGTAGGCCTAGGGCGATGGTTAGTGCTCGGGGTAGGATTAGGTGAAGGGCTAGTGGTTGGCAGAGGCCCACGAGCAGTGTTAGTGTTAGGGCTCAATTTAGGCCTAGGATTAGTAATAGAGGTAGGGGTTGGCCGAGGGCTAGGTGTAGGTGTGAAGGGAGGGCTCCGTTTAGTCCTAGGACTCAAAACAGGTGTACGGCTGGATTCGGGTGTGGCTAAGTGTGGGTCCAGGGTGATTCCGTAGGACACGGGTTAGTGCTCTGGCTAACGTTATGGCAAGGTGTACTGGTCGGGGACGGGCAAATGCTAGGCCTCGGAATAAAGTGAGCACTGGGCGTTGGTCTAGGGCCGAGCTAGGGCTAGTGGGAGCGGTAGGCGTAGCGCTGGGGTAGGCATAGGGCAAGAGGTGGGTGTCGGGGTAAACGTAGGAGTAGGCCTAGGGCCAGGAGTTGGAGCTGTGGCTAGGGGTAGGGATTGGGGTGGGCCTATGGTTAGGGGTAGCTGTAGGGCCCGGGGTAGGTGTAGGACTAGAGGTAGTGCTAGGCGTAAGCCTAGCGCGAGGGGGAGTGCTCGGGGTAGGGTTAGGTGAAGGGATAGTGGTTGGCAGAGGCCCACGGGCAGTGTTATTGTTAGGGCTCATGTTAGGCCTAGGATTAGTGGTAGTGGTAGTGGTTGGCCGAGGGCTAGGGGTAGGTGTCACGGGAGGGCTCCGTTTAGTCCTAGGACTTGAAACAGTTGTAGGGCTGTATTCGGGTGTGGCTAAGGGTGGGTCCAGGGTGATTCCGTAGGTCACGGGTTAGTCCTCTGGCTAACGGTAGGGCAAGGTGTACTGGTCGGTGACGGGCAAGTGCTAGGCCTCGGACTAGAGTGAGCACCTGGCGTTGGTCTAGGGCCCGAGCTAGGGGTAGTGGGAGCGGTAGGTGTAGCGCTGGGGTAGGCATAGGGCAAGAGGTGGGTGTCAGGGTAAACCTAGGAGTAGTCCTAGGGCCAGGAGTTGGAGCTGTGGCTAGGGGTAGTGATGGGGGTGGGCCTATGGTTAGGGGTAACTGTAGGGCCAGGTGTAGGGGTAGGACTAGAGGTAGTGCTAGGCGTAGGCCTAAGGCGAGGGGGAGTGCTCGGGGTAGGGTTAGTTGAAGGGCTAGTGGTTGGCAGAGGCCTACGGGCAGTGTTAGTGTTAGGGCTCATGTTAGGCCTAGGATTAGTGGTAGTGGTAGGGGTTGGCCGAGGGCTAGGTGTAGGGGTCACGGGATGGCTCCGTTTAGTCCTAGGACTTGAAACAGGTGTAGGGCTGGATTCGGGTATGGCTAACGGTGGGTCCAGGGTGATTCCGTAGGACACTGGTTAGTGCTCTGGCTAAAGGTAGGGCAAGGTGTACTGGTCGGGGACGGGCAAATTCTAGGCTTCGGACTAGAGTGAGCACTGGGCGTTGGTCTAGGGCCCGAGCTAGGGCTAGTGGGAGCGGTAGGCTTAGCGCTGGGGTAGGCATAGGGCAAGAAGTGGGTGTCGGGGTAAACCTAGGAGTAGGACTAGGGCCAGGAGTTGGAGCTGTGGCTAGGAGTAGAGATGGGGGTGGGCCTATGGTTAAGGGTAGCTGTAGGGCCAGAAGTAGGGGTAGGACTAGAGGTAGTGCTAGGCGTACGCCTAGGGCGAGGGGGAGTGCTCGGGTAGGGTTAGGTGAAGTGCTAGTGGTTGGCAGAGGCCCACGGGCAGTGTTAGTGTTAGGGCTCATGTTAGGCCTAGGATTAGTGGTAGTGGTAGGGGTCTGCCGAGGGCTAAAGGTAGGTGTCACGGGAAAACTCCGGTTAGTCCTAGGACTCGGAACAGGTGTACGGCTGTATTCGGGTGTGGCTAAGGGTGGGTCCAGGGTGATTCCGTAGGACAAGGGTTAGTGCTCTGGCTAACGGTATGGCAAGGTGTACTGGTCGGGGACGGGCAAATGCTAGGCCTCGGACTAAAGTGAGCACTGGGCGTTGGTCTAGGGCCGAGCTAGGGCTAGTGGGAGCGGTAGGCGTAGCGCTGGGGTAAGCATAGGGCAAGAGGTGGGTGTCGGGGTAAACGTAGGAGTAGGCCTAGGGCCAGGAGTTGGAGCTGTGGCTAGGGGTAGGGATTGGGGTGGGCCTATGGTTAGGGGTAGCTGTAGGGCCCGGGGTAGGGGTAGGACTAGAGGTAGTGCTAGGCGTAAGCCTAGCGCGAGGGGGAGTGCTCGGGGTAGGGTTAGGTGAAGGGATAGTGGTTGGCAGAGGCCCACGGGCAGTGTTATTGTTAGGGCTCATGTTAGGCCTAATATTAGTGGTAGTGGTAGTGGTTGGCCGAGGGCTAGGGGTAGGTGTCACGGGAGGGCTCCGTTTAGTCCTAGGACTTGAAACAGTTGTAGGGCTGGATTCGGGTGTGGCTAAGGGTGGGTCCAGGGTGATTCCGTAGGTCACGGATTAGTCCTCTGGCTAACGGTAGGGCAAGGTGTACTGGTCGGTGACGGGCAAATGCTAGGCCTCGGACTAGAGTGAGCACCTGGCGTTGGTCTAGGGCGCGAGCTAGGGCTAGTGCGAGAGGTAGGTGTAGCGCTGGGGTAGGCATAGAACAAGAGGTGGGTGTCGGGGTAAACCTAGGAGTAGGCCTAGGGCCAAGAGTTGGAGCTGTGGCTAGGGGTAGTGATGGGGGTGGGCCTATGGTTAGGGGTAGCTGTAGGGCCAGGTGTAGGGGTAGGACTAGAGGTAGTGCTAGGCGTAGGCCTAGGGCGAGGGGGAGTGCTCGGGGTAGGGTTTGTTGAAGGGCTAGTGGTTGGCAGAGGCCCACGGGCAGTGTTAGTGTTAGGGCTCAAGTTAGGCCTAGGATTAGTAATAGTGGTAGGGGTTGGCCGAGAGCTAGGTGTAGTTTTCACTGGAGGGCTCCGTTTAGTCCTAGGACTCAAAACAGGTGTACGGCTGGTTTCGGGTATGTCTAAGGGTGGGTCCAGGGTGATTCCGTAGGACACGGGTTAGTGCTCTGGCTAACGGTATGGCAAGGTCTACTGGTCGGGGACAAGCAAGTGCTAGGCCTCGGACTAGAGTGAGCACTGGGCGTTGGTCTAGGGCCCGAGCTAGGGCTAGTGGGAGCGGTAGGCGTATCGCTGCTGTAGGCTTAGGGCAAGAGGTGGGTGTCGGGGTAAACCTAGGAGTAGGCCTAGGGCCAGGAGTTGGAGCTGTGGCTAGGGGTAGCGATGTGGGTGGGCCTGTGGGTAGGGTCAGGGGTAGGGGTAGGACTAGATTTAGTGCTAGGCGTAGGCCTAAGGCGAGGGGGAGTGCTCGGGGTAGGGTGAGGTGAAGGGCTAGTGGTTGGCAGAGGCCTACGGGCAGTGTTAGTGTTAGGGCTATTGTTAGGCCTAGAATTAGTGGTAGTGGTAGGGGTTGGCCGAGGGCTAGGTGTAGGTGTCACGGGAGGGCTTCGTTTAGTCCTAGGACTCAAAACAGGTGTACGGCTGGATTCGGGTGTGGCTAAGGGTGGGTCCAGGATGATTCCGTAGGACACGGGTTAGTGCTCTGGCTAACGGTATGGCAAGGTCTACTGGTCGGGGACAAGCAAGTGCTAGGCCTCGGACTAGAGTGAGCACTGGGCGTTGGTCTAGGGCCTGAGCTAGGGCTAGTGGGAGCGGTAGGCGTGGCGCTGGGGTAGGCATAGGGCAAGAAGTGGGTGTCGGGGTAAACCTAGGAGTAGGCCTAGGGCCAGGAGTTGGAGCTGTGGCTAGGAGTAGGGATGGGGGTGGACCTATGGTTAGGGGTAGCTGTAGGGCCAGGGGTAGGTGTAGGACTAGAGGTAGTGCTAGGCGTAGGCCTAGGGCGAGGGGCAGTGCTCAGGGTAGGGTTAGGTGAAGTGCTAGTGGTTGGCAGAGGCCCACGGGCAGTGTTAGTGTTAGGGCTCATGTTAGGCCTAGGATTAGTGGTAGGGGTAGGGGTTGGCCGAGGACTAGGGGTAGGTGTCACGGGAGGGCTCCGTTTAGTCCTAGGACTTGAAACAGGTGTAGGGCTGGATTCGGGTGTGGCTAAGGGTGGGTCCAGGGTGATTCCGTAGCTCACGGGTTAGTCCTCTGGCTAACGATAGGGCAAGGTGTACTGGTGGAGATGGGCAAATGCTAGGCTTCGGACTAGAGTGAGCACTGGGCGTTGGTGTAGGGCCCGAGCTAGGGCTAGTGGGAGCGGTAGGCGTAGCGCTGGGGTAGGCATAGGGCAAGAGGTGGATGTCGGGGTAAACTTAGGAGTAGGCCTAGGGCCAGGAGTTGGACCTGTGTCTAGGGGTAGGGATTGGGGTGGGCCTATGGTTAGGGGTAGCTGTAGGGCCCGGGGTTGGGGTAGGACTAGAGGTAGTGCTAGGCGTAGGCCTAGGGCGAGGGGGAGTGCTCGGGGTAGGGTTAGGTGAAGGGCTAGTTGTTGGCAGAGGCCCACGGGCAGTGTTATTGTTAGGGCGCTTGTTAGGCCTAGGATTAGTGTTAGTGGTAGGGGTTGGCCGAGGGCTAGGGGTAGGTTTCACAGAGGGCTCCGTTTAGTCCTAGGACTCCGAACAGGTGTAGGGCTGGATTCGTGTGTGGCTAAGGTTGGGTCCAGGGTAATTCCGTAGGACACGGGTTGGTGCTCTGGCTAACGGTAGGGCAAGGTTTACTGGTCGGCGACGGGCAAGTGCTAGGCCTCGGACAAGAATGAGCACTGGGCGTTGGTTCCAGGCCCGAGCTAGGGATAGTGGGAGCGGTAGGCGTAGCGCTGGGGTAGGCATAGGGCAAGAAGTGGGTGTCGGGGTAAACCTAGGAGTAGGCCTAGGGCCAGGAGTTGGAGCTGTGGCTAGGAGTAGGGATGGGGGTGGACCTATGGTTAGGGGTAGCTGTAGGGCCAGGTGTAGGGGTAGGACTAGAGGTAGTGCTAGGCGTAGGCCTAGGGCGAGGGGGAGTGCTCGGGGTAGTGTTAGTTGAAGGGCTACTGGTAGGCAGAGGCCCACGGGCAGTGTTAGTGTTAGGGCTCAAGTTAGGCCTAGGATTAGTAATAGTGGTAGCGGTTGGCCGAGGGCTAGGTGTAGTTGTCACTGGAGGGCTTTGTTTAGTCCTAGGACTCAAAACAGGTGTAAGGCTGGATTCGGGTGTGGCTAATGGTGGGTCCAGGGAGATTCTGTAGGACACGGATTAGTGCTCTGGCTAACGGTAGGGCAAGGTTTACTGGTCGGCGACGGGCAAGTGCTAGGCCTCGGACAAGAATGAGCACTGGGCGTTGGTCTAAGGCCCGAGCTAGGGCTAGTGGGAGCGGTAGGCGTAGCGCTGGGGTAGGCATAGGGCAAGAGGTGGGTGTCGGGGTAAACCTAGGAGTAGTCCTAGGGCCAGGAGTTGGAGCTGTGGCTAGGGGTAGGGATGGGGTTGGGCCTATGGGTAGGGGTAGCTGTAGGGCCAAGGGTATGGGTAGGAATAAAGGTAGTGCTAGGCGTAGGCCTGGGGCGATGGGTAGTGCTCGGGGTAGGATTAGGTGAAGGGCTAGTGATTGGCAGAGTCCCACGGGCAGTGTTAGTGTTAGGGCTCAAGTTAGGCCTAGGATTAGTAATAGTGGTAGGGGTTGGCCGAGGGCTAGGTGTAGTTGTCACGGAGGGCTCCGTTTACTCCTAGGACTCAAAACAAGTGTACGGCTGGATTCGGGTGTGGCTAAGGGTGGGTCCAGGGTGATTCCATAGAACACGGTTTAGTGCTCTGGCTAATGGTATGGCAAGGTGTACTGGTCGGAGACGGGCAAATGCTAGGCCTCGGACTAGAGTGAGCACTGGGCGTTGGTCTAGGGCCGAGCTAGGGCTAGTGGCAGCGGTAGGCGAAGCGCTGGGGTAGGCATAGGGCAAGAGATGGGTGTCGGTGTAAACCTAGGAGTAGGCCTAGGGCCAGTAGTTGGAGCTGTGGCTAGGGGTAGGGATGGGGGTGGGCCTATGGGTAGGGGTAGCTTTAGGGCCAGGGGTAGGGGTAGGACTAGAGGTAGTGCTAGGCGTAGGCCTAGGGCGAGGGGGAGTGCTCGGGGTAGGGTTAGGTGAAGTGCTAGTGGTTGGCAGAGGCCCACGGGCAGTGTTAGTGTTAGGGCTCATGTTAGGCCTAGGATTAGTGGTAGTGGTAGGGGTTGGCCGAGGGCTAGGGGTAGGGGTCACGGGATGTCTCCGTTTAGTCCTAGGACTTGAAACAGGTGTAGGGCTGGATTCGGGTGTGGCTAATCGTGGGTCCAGGGAGATTCCGTAGGACACGGGTTAGTGCTCTGGCTAACGGTAGGGCAAGGTGTACTGGTCGGAGATGGGCAAATGCTAGGCTTCGGACTAGAGTTAGCACTGGGCGTTGGTCTACGGCCCGAGCTAGGGCTAGTGGGAGCGGTAGGTGTAGCGATGGGGTAGGTATAGGGCAAGAGGTGGATGTCGGGGTAAACTTAGGAATAGGCCTAGGGCCAGGAGTTGGAGCTGTGGCTAGGGGTAGGGATTGGGGTGGGCCTATGGTTAGGGGTAGCTGTAGAGCCCGGGGTTGGGGTAGGACTAGAGGTAGTGCTAGGCGTAGGCCTAGGGCGAGGGGGAGTGCTCGGGGTAGGGTTAGGTGAAGGGCTAGTTGATGGCAGAGGCCCACGGGCAGTGTTATTGTTAGGGCGCATGTTAGGCCTAGGATTAGTGGTAGTGGTAGGGGTTGGCCGAGGGCTAGGGGTATGTGTCACAGAGAGCTCCGTTTAATCCTAGGACTCCGAACAGGTGTAGGGCTGGATTCGGGTGTGGCTAACGGTGGGTCCAGGCTGATTCCGTAGGACACGGGTTAGTGCTCTGGCTAACGGTAGGGCAAGGTGTACTGGTCGGCGAGGGGAAGTGCTAGGCCTCGGACAAGAATGAGCACTGGGCGTTGGTCTAAGGCCCGAGCTAGGGCTAGTGGGAGCGGTAGGCGTAGCGCTGGGGTAGGCATAGGGCAAGAGGTGGGTGTCGGGGTAAACCTAGGAGTAGTCCTAGGGCCAGGATTTGGAGCTGTGGAATGGGTAGGGATGGGGTTGGGCCTATGGGTGGGGGTAGCTGTAGGGCCAGGGGTATGGGTAGGACTAAAGGTAGTGCTAGGCGTAGGCCTAGGGCGATGGGTAGTGCTCGGGGTAGGATTAAATGAAGGGCTAGTGGTTGGCAGAGGCGCACGGGCAGTGTTAGTGTTAGGGCTCAAGTTAGGCCTAGGATTAGTAATAGTGGTGGGGTTGGCCGAGGGCTAGGTGTAGGTGTCAATGGAGGGCTCCGTTTAGTCCTAGGACTCAAAACAGGTGTACGGCTGGATTCGGGTGTGGCTAAGGGTGGGTCCAGGGTGATTCCGTAGGACACGGGTTAGTGCTCTGGCTAACGTTACGGCAAGGTGTACTGGTCGGGGACGGGCAAATGCTAGGCCTCGGACTAAATTGAGCACTGGGCGTTGGTCTAGGGCCACGCTAGGGCTAGTGGGAGCGGTAGGCGTAGCGCTGGGGTAGGCATAGGGCAAGAGGTGGGTGTCGGGGTAAACGTAGGAGTAGTCCTAGGGCCAGGATTTGGAGCTGTGGCTAGGGGTAGGGATTGGGATGGGCCTATGGTTAGGGGTGGCTGTAGGGCCCGGGGTAGGGGTAGGACTAGAGGTAGTGCTAGGCGTAAGCCTAGCGCGAGGGGGAGTGCTCGGGGTAGGGTTAGGTGAAGGGATAGTGGTTGGCAGAGGCCCACGGGCAGTGTTATTGTTAGGGCTCATGTTAGGCCTAGGATTAGTGGTAGTGGTAGTGGTTGGCCGAGGGCTAGGGGTAGATGTCACGGGAGGGCTCCGTTTAGTCCTAGGACTTGAAACAGTTGTAGGGCTGGATTCGGGTGTGGCTAAGGGTGGGTCCAGGGTGATTCTGTAGGTCACGGGTTAGTCCTCTGGCTAACGGTAGGGCAAGGTGTACTGGTCGGTGACGGGTAAGTGCTAGGCCTCGGACTAGAGTGAGCACCTGGCGTTGGTCTAGGGCCCGAGTTAGGGCTAGTGGGAGCGGTACGTGTAGCGCTGGGGTAGGCATAGGGCAAGAGGTGGGTGTCAGGGTAAACCTAGGAGTAGTCCTATGGCCAGGAGTTGGAGCTGTGGCTAGGGGTAGTGATGGGGGTGGGCCTATGGTTAGGGGTAACTGTAGGGCCAGGTGTAGGGGTAGGACTAGAGGTAGTGCTAGGCGTAGGCCTAGGGCGAGGGGGAGTGCTCGGGGTAGGGTTAGTAGAATGGCTAGTGGTTGGCAGAGGCCTACGGGCAGTGTTAGTGTTAGGGCTCATGTTAGGCCTAGGATTAGTGGTAGTGGTAGGGGTTGGTCGAGGGCTAGGTGTAGGGGTCACGGGATGGCTCCGTTTAGTCCTAGGACTTGAAACAGGTGTAGGGCTGGATTCGGGTATGGCTAACGGTGGGTCCAGGGTGATTCCGTAGGACACGGGTTAGTGCTCTGGCTAAAGGTAGGGCAAGGTGTACTGGTCGAGGACGGGCAAATTCTAGGCTTCGGACTAGAGTGAGCACTGGGCGTTGGTATAGGGCCCGAGCTAGGGCTAGTGGGAGCGGTAGGCGTAGCGCTGGGGTAGGCTTAGGTCAAGAGGTGGGTGTCGGGGTAAACCTAGGAGTAGGCCTAGGGCCAGGAGTTGGAGCTGTGGCTAGGAGTAGGGATGGGGGTGGGCCTATGGTTAAGGGTAGCTGTAGGGCCAGGGGTAGGGGTAGGACTAGAGGTAGTGCTAGGCGTAGGCCTAGGGCGAGGGGGAGTGCTCGGGGTAGGGTTAGGTGAAGTGCTAGTGGTTGGCAGAGGCCCACGGGCAGTGTTAGTGTTAGGGCTCATGTTAGGCCTAGGATTAGTGGTAGTGGTAGGGGTTTGCCGAGGGCTAAAGGTAGGTGTCACGGGAAAACTCCGGTTAGTCCTAGGACTCGGAACAGGTGTAGGGCTGGATTCGGGTGTGGCTAAGGGTGGGTACAGGTTGATTTCGTGGGACACAGGTTAGTATTCTGGCTAACGGTAGGGCAAGGTGTACTGGTCGGCGACAGGCAAGTGCTAGGCCTCGGACTAGAGTGAGCACTGGGCGTTGGTCTAGGGCCCGAGCTAGGGCTAGTGGGAGCGGTAGGCGTAGCGCTGGGGTAGGCTTAGGGCAAGAGGTGGGTGTCGGGGTAAACCTAGGAGTAGGCCTAGGGCCAGGAGTTGGAGCTGTGCCTGGGGTAGCGATGTGGTGGGCCTGTGGGTAGGGTCAGAAGTAGGGGTAGGACTAGAGTAAGTGCTAGGCGTAGGCCTAGGGCGAGGGGTAGTGCTCGGGGTAGGGTGAGGTGAAGGGCTAGTGGTTGGCAGAGGCCTACGGGCAGTGTTAGTGTTAGGGCTCATGTTAGGCCTAAAATTAGTGGTAGTGGTAGGGGTTGGCCGAGGGCTAGGGGTAGGTGTCACGGGAGGGCTTCGTTTAGTCCTAGGACTCAAAACAGGTGTACGGCTGGATTCGGGTGTGGCTAAGGGTGGGTCCAGGGTGATTCCGTAGGACACGGGTTAGTGCTCTGGCTCATGGTATGGCAAGGTCTACTGGTCGGGGACGGGCAAATGCTAGGCCTCGGACTACAGTGAGCACTGGGCGTTGGTCTAGGGCCTGAGCTAGGGCTAGTGGGAGCGGTAGGCGTGGCGCTGGGGTAGGCATAGGGCAAGAAGTGGGTGTCGGGGTAAACCTAGGAGTAGGCCTAGGGCCAGGAGTTGGAGCTGTGGCTAGGAGTAGGGATGGGGGTGGACCTATGGTTAGGGGTAGCTGTAGGGCCAGGGGTAGGGGTAGGACTAGAGGTAGTGCTAGGCGTAGGCCTAGGGCGAGGGGGAGTGCTCGGGGTAGGGTTAGGTGAAGTGCTAGTGGTTGGCAGAGGCCCACGGGCAGTGTTAGTGTTAGGGCTCATGTTAGGCCTAGGATTAGTGGTAGTGGTAGGGGTTGGCCGAGGGCTAGGGGTAGGTGTCACGGGAGGCTCCGTTTAGTCCTAGGAATTGAAACAGGTGTAGGGCTGGATACGGGTGTGGCTAAGGGTGTGTCCAGGGTGATTCCGTAGGTCACGGGTTAGTCCTCTGGCTAACGATAGGGCAAGGTGTACTGGTCGGTGACGGGCAAGTGCTAGGCCTCGGACTAGAGTGAGCACCTGGCGTTGGTCTAGGGCCCGAGCTAGGGCTAGTGGGAGCGGTAGGTGTAGCGCTGGGGTAGGCATAGGGCAAAGGTGGGTGTCGGGGTAAACCTAGGAGTAGTCCTAGGGCCAGGAGTTGGAGCTGTGGCTAGGGGTAGTGATGGGGGTGGGCCTATGGTTAGGGGTAGCTGTAGGGCCAGGTGTAGGGGTAGGACTAGAGGTAGTGCTAGGCGTAGGCCTAGGGCGAGGGGGAGTGCTCGGGGTAGTGTTAGTTGAAGGGCTAGTGGTTGGCAGAGGCCCACGGGTAGTGTTAGTGTTAGGGCTCAAGTTAGGCCTAGGATTAGTAATAGTGGTAGGGGTTGGCCGAGGGCTAGGTGTAGTTGTCACTGGAGGGCTCCGTTTAGTCCTAGGACTCAAAACAGGTGTACGGCTGGATTCGGGTGTGGCTAAGGGTGGGTCCAGGGTGATTCCGTAGGACACGGGTTAGTGCTCTGGCTAACGGTATGGCAAGGTATACTGGTCGGGGACGGGCAAATGCTAGGCCTCGGACTAGAGTGAGCACTGGGCGTTGGTCTAGGGCCGAGGTAGGGCTAGTGCCAGCGGTAGGTGAAGCGCTGGGTAGGCATAGGTCAAGAGATGGGTGTCGGTGTAAACCTAGGAGTAGGCCTAGGGCCAGTAGTTGGAGCTGTGACTAGGGGTAGGGATGGGGGTGGGCCTATGGGTAGGGGTAGCTTTAGGGCCAGGGGTAGGGGTAGGACTAGAGGTAGTGCTAGGCGTAGGCCTAGGGCGAGGGGGAGTGCTCGGGGTAGGGTTAGGTGAAGTGCTAGTGGTTGGCAGAGGCCCACAGGCAGTGTTAGTGTTAGGGCTCATGTTAGGCCTAGGATTAGTGGTAGTGGTAGGGGTTGGCCGAGGGCTAGGGTTAGGGGTCACGGGATGTCTCCGTTTAGTCCTAGGACTTGAAACAGGTGTAGGGCTGGATTCGGGTGTGGCTAATGGTGGGTCCAGGGAGATTCCGTAGGACACGGGTTAGTGCTCTGGCTAACGGTAGGGCAAGGTGTACTGGTCGGCGAGGGGAAGTGCTAGGCCTCGGACAAGAATGAGCACTGGGCGTTGGTCTAAGGCTCGAGCTAGGGCTAGTGGGATCGGTAGGCGTAGCGCTGGGGTAGGCATAGGGCAAGAGGTGGGTGTCGGGGTAAACCTAGGAGTAGTCCTAGGGCCAGGATTTGGAGCTGGGGCTAGGGGTAGGGATTGGGTTGGGCCTATGGGTGGGGGTAGCTGTAGGGCCAGGGGTATGGGTAGGACTAAAGGTAGTGCTAGGCGTAGGCCTAGGGCGAGGGGGAGTTCTCGGGGTAGGGTGAGTGGAAGGGCTAGTGGTTGGCAGAGGCCTACGGGCAGTGTTAGTGTTAGGGCTCATGTTAGGCCTAAAATTAGTGGTAGTGGTAGGGGTTGGCCGAGGGCTAGGTGTAGGTGTCACGGGAGGGCTTCGTTTAGTCCTAGGACTCAAAACAGGTGTACGGCTGGATTCGGATGTGGCTAAGTGTGGGTCCAGGGTGATTCCGTAGGACACGGGTTAGTGCTCTGGTTAACGGTATGGCAAGGTCTACTGATCGGGAACGGGCAAATGCTAGGCCTCGGACTAGAGTGAGCACGGGCGTTGGTCTAGGGCCCGAGCTAGGGCTAGTGGGAGCGGTAGGCGTGGCGCTGGGGTAGGCATAGGGCAAGTAGTGGGTGTCGGGGTAAACCTAGGAGTAGGCCTAGGGCCAGGAGTTGAAGCTGTGGCTAGGAGTAGGGATGGGGGTGGACCTATGTTTAGGGGTAGCTGTAGAGCCAGGGGTAGAGGTAGGACTAGAGGTAGTGCTAGGCGTAGGCCTAGGGCGAGGGGGAGTGCTCGGGGTAGGGTTAGGTGAAGGGATAGTGGTTGGCAGAGGCCCACGGGCAGTGTTATTGTTAGGGCTCATGTTAGTCCTAGGATTAGTGGTAGTGGTAGTGGTTGGCCGAGGGCTAGGGTTAGGTGTCACGGGAGGGCTCCGTTTAGTCCTAGGACTTGAAACAGTTGTAGGGCTGGATTCGGGTGTGGCTAAGGGTGGGTCCAGGGTGATTCCGTAGGTCACGGGTTAGTCCTCTGGCTAACGGTAGGGCAAGGTGTACTGGTCGGTGACGGGCAAGTGCTAGGCCTCGGACTAGAGTGAGCACCTGGCGTTGGTCTAGGGCCCGAGCTAGGGCTAGTGGGAGCGGTAGGTGTAGCGCTGGGGTAGGCATAGAACAAGAGGTGGGTGTCGGGGTAAACCTAGGAGTAGTCCTAAAGCCAGGAGTTGGAGCTGTGCCTAGGGGTAGTGATGGGGGTGGGCCTATGGTTAGGGGTAGCTGTAGGGCCAGGTGTAGGGGTAGGACTAGAGGTAGTGCTAGGCGTAGGCCTAGGGCGAGGGGGAGTGCTCGGGGTAGGGTTAGGTGAAGGGCTAGTGGTTGGCAGAGGCCCACGGGCAGTGTTAGTGTTAGGGCTCATGTTAGGCCTAGGATTAGTGGTAGTGGTAGGGGTTGGCAGAGGGTTAGGGGTAGGGGTCACGGGATGTCTCCGTTTAGTCCTAGGACTTGAAACAGGTGTAGGGCTGGATTCGGGTGTGGCTAATGGTGGGTCCAGGGAGATTCCGTAGGACACGGGTTAGTGCTCTGGCTAACGGTAGGGCAAGGTGTACTGGTCGGAGATGGGCAAATGCTAGGCTTCGGACTAGAGTGAGCACTGGGCGTTGGTGTAGGGCCCGAGCTAGGGCTAGTGGGAGCGGTAGGTGTAGCGCTGGGGTAGGCATAGGGCAAGAGGTGGATGTCGGGGTAAACTTAGGAGTAGGCCTAGGGCCAGGAGTTAGACCTGTGGCTAGGGGTAGAGATTGGGGTGGGCCTATGGTTAGGGGTAGCTGTAGGGCCCGGGGTTGGGGTAGGACTAGAGGTAGTGCTAGGCGTAGGCATAGGGCGAGGGGGAGTGCTCGGGGTAGGGTTAGGTGAAGGGCTAGTTGTTGGCAGAGACCCACGGGCAGTGTTAGTGTTAGGGCTCATGTTAGGCCTAGGATTAGTGGTAGTGGTAGGGGTTGGCCGAGGGCTAGGGGTAGGTTTCACAGAGGGCTCCGTTTAGTCCTAGGACTCCGAACAGGTGTAGGGCTGGATTCGTGTGTGGCTAAGGTTGGGTCCAGGGTAATTCCGTAGGACACGGGTTAGTGCTCTGGCTAACGGTAGGGCAAGGTTTACTGGTCGGCGACGGGCAAGTGCTAGGCCTCGGACAAGAATGAGCACTGGGCGTTGGTTCCAGGCCCGAGCTAGGGCTAGTGGGAGCGGTAGGCGTAGCGCTGGGGTAGGCATAGGGCAAGAGGTGGGTGTCGGGGTAAACCTAGGAGTAGTCCTACGGCCAGGATTTGGAGCTGTGGCTAGGGGTAGGGATGGGGTTGGGCCTATGGGTAGGGGTAGCTGTAGGGCCAGGGGTATGGGTAGGACGCAAGGTAGTGCTAGGCGTAGGCCTAGGGCGATGGGTAGTGCTCGGGGTAGGATTAGGTGAAGGGCTAGTGGTTGGCAGAGGCCCACGGGCAGTGTTAGTGTTAGGGCTCAAGTTAGGCCTAGGATTAGTAATAGTGGTAGGGGTTGGCCGAGGGCTAGGTGTAGTTGTCACGGGAGGGCTCCGTTTAGTCCTAGGACTTAAAACAGGTGTACGGCTGGATTCGGGTGTGGCTAAGGGTGGGTCCAGGGTGATTCCGTAGAACACGGTTTAGTGCTATGGCTAATGGTATGGCAAGGTGTACTGGTCGGGGACGGGCAAATGCTAGGCCTCGGACTAGAGTGAGCACTGGGCGTTGGTCTAGGGCCGAGCTAGGGCTAGTGGCAGCGGTAGGCGAAGCGCTGGGGTAGGCATAGGGCAAGAGATGGGTGTCGGTGTAAACCTAGGAGTAGGCCTAGGGCCAGTAGTTGGAGCTGTGGCTAGGGGTAGGGATGGGGGTGGGCCTATGGGTAGGTGTAGCTTTAGGGCCAGGGGTAGGGGTAGGACTAGAGGTAGTGCTAGGCGTAGGCCTAGGGCGAGGGGGAGTGCTCGGGGTAGGGTTAGGTGAAGTGCTAGTGGTTGGCAGAGGCCCACGGGCAGTGTTAGTGTTAGGGCTCATGTTAGGCCTAGGATTAGTGGTAGTGGTAGGGGTGGCCGAGGGCTAGGGGTAGGGGTCACGGGATGTCTCCGTTTAGTCCTAGGACTTGAAACAGGTGTAGGGCTGGATTCGGGTGTGGCTAATCGTGGGTCCAGGGAGATTCCGTAGGACACGGGTTAGTGCTCTGGCTAACGGTAGGGCAAGGTGTACTGGTCAGAGATGGGCAAATGCTAGGCTTCGGACTAGAGTGAGCACTGGGCGTTGGTCTAGGACCCGAGCTAGGGCTAGTGGGAGCGGTAGGCGTAGCGCTGGGGTAGGCATAGGGCAAGAGGTGGATGTCGGGGTAAACTTAGGAGTAGGTCTAGGGCCAGGAGTTGGAGCTGTGGCTAGGGGTAGGGATTGGGGTGGGCCTATGGTTAGGGGTAGCTGTAGGGCCCGGGGTTGGGGTAGGACTAGAGGTAGTGCTAAGCGTAGTCCTAGGGCGAGGGGGAGTGCTCGGGGTAGGGTTAGGTGAAGGGCTAGTTGATGGCAGAGGCCCACGGGCAGTGTTATTGTTAGGGCGCATGTTAGGCCTAGGATTAGTGGTAGTGGTAGGGGTTGGCCGAGGGCTACGGGTAGGTGTCACAGAGGGCTCCGTTTAGTCCTAGGACTCCGAACAGGTGTAGGGCTGGATTCGGGTGTGGCTAAGGGTGGGTCCAGGGTGATTCCGTACGACACGGGTTAGTGCTCTGGCTAACGGTATGGCAAGGTGTTCTGGTCGGCGAGGGGAAGTGCTAGGCCTCGGACAAGAATGAGCACTGGGCGTTGGTCTAAGGCCCGAGCTAGGGCTAGTGGGAGCTGTAGGCGTAGCGCTGGGGTAGGCATAGGGCAAGAGGTGGGTGTCGGGGTAAACCTAGGAGTAGTCCTAGGGCCAGGATTTGGAGCTTGGCTAGGGGTAGGAATGGGTTTGGGCCTATGGGTAGGGGTAGCTGTAGGGCCAGGGGTATGGGTAGGACTAAAGGTAGTGCTAGGCGTAGGCCTAGGGCGATGGGTAGTGCTCGGGGTATGATTAAGTGAAGGGCTAGTGGTTGGCAGAGGCCCACGGGCAGTGTTAGTGTTAGGGCTCAAGTTAGGCCTAGGATTAGTAATAGAGGTAGGGGTTGGCCGAGGGCTAGGTGTAGGTGTCACGGGAGGGCTCCGTTTAGTCCTAGGACTCAAAACAGGTGTACGGCTGGATTCGGGTGTGGCTAAGTGTGGGTCCAGAGTGATTCCGTAGGACACGGGTTAGTGCTCTGGCTAACGGTATGGCAAGGTGTACTGGTCGGGGACGGGCAAATGATAGGCCTCGGACTAGAGTGAGCACTGGGCGTTGGTCTAGGGCCGAGCTAGGGCTAGTGGCAGCGGTAGGCGAAGCGCTGGGGTAGGCATAGGGCAAGAGATGGGTGTTGGTGTAAACCTTGGAGTAGGCCTAGGGCCAGTAGTTGGAGCTGTGGCTAGGGGTAGGGATGGGGGTGGGCCTGTGGGTAGGGTCAGGGGTAGGGGTAGGACTAGAGTTAGTGCTAGGCGTAGGCCTAGGGCGAGGGGGAGTTCTCAGGGTAGGGTGAGTGGAAGGGCTAGTGGTTGGCAGAGGCCTACGGGCAGTGTTAGTGTTAGGGCTCATGTTAGGCCTAAAATTAGTGGTAGTGGTAGGGGTTGGCCGAGGGCTAGGTGTAGGTGTCACGGGAGGGCTTCGTTTAGTCCTAGGACCCAAAACAGGTGTACGGCTGGATTCGGGTGTGGCTAAGGGTGGGTCCAGGGTGATTCCGTAGGACACGGGTTAGTGCTCTGGTTAACGGTATGGCAAGGTCTACTGGTCGGGAACGGGCAAATGCTAGGCCTCGGACTAGAGTGAGCACGGGCGTTGGTCTAGGGCCCGAGCTAGGGCTAGTGGGAGCGGTAGGCGTGGCGCTGGGGTAGGCATAGGGCAAGTAGTGGGTGTCGGGGTAAACCTAGGAGTAGGCCTAGGGCCAGGAGTTGGAGCTGTGGCTAGGAGTAGGGATGGGGGTGGACCTATGTTTAGGGGTAGCTGTAGAGCCAGGGGTAGGGGTAGGACTAGAGGTAGTGCTAGGCGTAGGCCTAGGGCGAGGGGGAGTGCTCGGGGTAGGGTTCGGTGAAGGGATAGTGGTTGGCAGAGGCCCACGGGCAGTGTTATTGTTAGGGCTCATGTTAGTCCTAGGATTAGTGGTAGTGGTAGTGGTTGGCCGAGGGCTAGGGTTAGGTGTCACGGGAGGGCTCCGTTTAGTCCTAGGACTTGAAACAGTTGTAGGGCTGGATTCGGGTGTGGCTAAGGGTGGGTCCAGGGTGATTCCGTAGGTCACGGGTTAGTCCTCTGGCTAACGGTAGGGCAAGGTGTACTGGTCGGTGACGGGCAAGTGCTAGGCCTCGGACTAGAGTGAGCACCTGGCGTTGGTCTAGGGCCCGAGCTAGGGCTAGTGGGAGCGGTAGGTGTAGCGCTGGGGTAGGCATAGAACAAGAGGTGGGTGTCGGGGTAAACCTAGGAGTAGTCCTAAAGCCAGGAGTTGGAGCTGTGGCTAGGGGTAGTGATGGGGGTGGGCCTATGGTTACGGGTAGCTGTAGGGCCAGGTGTAGGGGTAGGACTAGAGGTAGTGCTAGGCGTAGGCCTAGGGCGAGGGGGAGTGCTCGGGGTAGGGTTAGTTGAAGGGCTAGTGGTTGGCAGAGGCCCACGGGCAGTGTTAGTGTTAGGGCTCAAGTTAGGCCTAGGATTAGTAATAGTAGTAGGGGTTGGCCGAGGGCTAGGTGTAGTTGTCACTGGAGGGCTCCGTTTAGTCCTAGGACTCAAAACAGGTGTACGGCTGGATTCGGGTATGGCTAAGGGTGGGTCCAGGGTGATTCCGTAGGACACGGGTTAGTGCTCTGGCTAATGGTATGGCAAGGTGTACTGGTCGGGGACGGGCAAATGCTAGGCCTCGGACTAGAGTGAGCACTGGGCGTTGGTCTAGGGCCGAGCTAGGGCTAGTGGCAGCGGTAGGCGAAGCGCTGGGGTAGGCATAGGGCAAGAGATGGGTGTCGGTGTAAACCTAGGAGTAGGCCTAGGGCCAGTAGTTGGAGCTGTGGCTAGGGGTAGGGATGGGGGTGGGCCTATGGGTAGGGGTAGCTTTAGGGCCAGGGGTAGGGATAGGACTAGAGGTAGTGCTAGGCGTAGGCCTAGGGCGAGGGGGAGTGCTCGGGGTAGGGTTAGGTGAAGTGCTAGTGGTTGGCAGAGGCCCACGGGCAGTGTTAGTGTTAGGGCTCATGTTAGGCCTAGGATTAGTGGTAGTGGTAGGGGTTGGCCGAGGGTTAGGGGTAGGGGTCACGGGATGTCTCCGTTTAGTCCTAGGACTTGAAACAGGTGTAGGGCTGGATTCGGGTGTGGCTAATGGTGGGTCCAGGGAGATTCCGTAGGACAAGGGTTAGTGCTCTGGCTAACGGTAGGGCAAGGTGTACTGGTCAAAGATGGGCAAATGCTAGGCTTCGGACTAGAGTGAGCACTGGGCGTTGGTGTAGGGCCCGAGCTAGGGCTAGTGGGAGCGGTAGGTGTAGCGCTGGGGTAGGCATAGGGCAAGAGGTGGATGTCGGGGTAAACTTAGGAGTAGGCCTAGGGCCAGGAGTTAGACCTGTGGCTAGGGGTAGAGATTGGGGTGGGCCTATGGTTAGGGGTAGCTGTAGGGCCCGGGGTTGGGGTAGGACTAGAGGTAGTGCTAGGCGTAGGCCTAGGGCGAGGGGGAGTGCTCGGGGTAGGGTTAGGTGAAGGGCTAGTTGTTGGCAGAGACCCACGGGCAGTGTTAGTGTTAGGGCTCATGTTAGGCCTAGGATTAGTGGTAGTGGTAGGGGTTGGCCGAGGGCTAGGGGTAGGTTTCACAGAGGGCTCCGTTTAGTCCTAGGACTCCGAACAGGTGTAGGGCTGGATTCGTGTGTGGCTAAGGTTGGGTCCAGGGTAATTCCGTAGGACACGGGTTAGTGCTCTGGCTAACGGTAGGGCAAGGTTTACTGGTCGGCGACGGGCAAGTGCTAGGCCTCGGACAAGAATGAGCACTGGGCGTTGGTTTCAGGCCCGAGCTAGGGCTAGTGGGAGCGGTAGGCGTAGCGCTGGGGTAGGCATAGGGCAAGAGGTGGGTGTCGGGGTAAACCTAGGAGTAGTCCTACGGCCAGGATTTGGAGCTGTGGCTAGGGGTAGGGATGGGGTTGGGCCTATGGGTAGGGGTAGCTGTAGGGCCAGGGGTATGGGTAGGACGCAAGGTAGTGCTAGGCGTAGGCCTAGGGCGATGGGTAGTGCTCGGGGTAGGATTAGGTGAAGGGCTAGTGGTTGGCAGAGGCCCACGGGCAGTGTTAGTGTTAGGGCTCAAGTTAGGCCTAGGATTAGTAATAGTGGTAGGGGTTGGCCGAGGGCTAGGTGTAGTTGTCACGGGAGGGCTCCGTTTAGTCCTAGGACTTAAAACAGGTGTACGGCTGGATTCGGGTGTGGCTAAGGGTGGGTCCAGGGTGATTCCGTAGAACACGGTTTAGTGCTCTGGCTAATGGTATGGCAAGGTGTACTGGTCGGGGACGGGCAAATGCTAGGCCTCGGACTAGAGTGAGCACTGGGCGTTGGTCTAGGGCCGAGCTAGGGCTAGTGGCAGCGGTAGGCGAAGCGCTGGGGTAGGCATAGGGCAAGAGATGGGTGTCGGTGTAAACCTAGGAGTAGGCCTAGGGCCAGTAGTTGGAGCTGTGGCTAGGGGTAGGGATGGGGGTGGGCCTATGGGTAGGGGTAGCTTTAGGGCCAGGGGTAGGGGTAGGACTAGAGGTAGTGCTAGGCGTAGGCCTAGGGCGAGGGGGAGTGCTCGGGGTAGGGTTAGGTGAAGTGCTAGTGGTTGGCAGAGGCCCACGGGCAGTGTTAGTGTTAGGGCTCATGTTAGGCCTAGGATTAGTGGTAGTGGTAGGGGTGGCCGAGGGCTAGGGGTAGGGGTCACGGGATGTCTCCGTTTAGTCCTAGGACTTGAAACAGGTGTAGGGCTGGATTCGGGTGTGGCTAATCGTGGGTCCAGGGAGATTCCGTAGGACACGGGTTAGTGCTCTGGCTAACGGTAGGGCAAGGTGTACTGGTCAGAGATGGGCAAATGCTAGGCTTCGGACTAGAGTGAGCACTGGGCGTTGGTCTAGGACCCGAGCTAGGGCTAGTGGGAGCGGTAGGCGTAGCGCTGGGGTAGGCATAGGGCAAGAGGTGGATGTCGGGGTAAACTTAGGAGTAGGCCTAGGGCCAGGAGTTGGAGCTGTGGCTAGGGGTAGGGATTGGGGTGGGCCTATGGTTAGGGGTAGCTGTAGGGCCCGGGGTTGGGGTAGGACTAGAGGTAGTGCTAGGCGTAGGCCTAGGGCGAGGGGGAGTGCTCGGGGTAGGGTTAGGTGAAGGGCTAGTTGATGGCAGAGGCCCACGGGCAGTGTTATTGTTAGGGCGCATGTTAGGCCTAGGATTAGTGGTAGTGGTAGGGGTTGGCCGAGGGCTAGGGGTAGCTGTCACAGAGGGCTCCGTTTAGTCCTAGGACTCCGAACAGGTGTAGGGCTGGATTCGGGTTGCTAAGGGTGGGTCCAGGGTGATTCCGTACGACACGGGTTAGTGCTCTGGCTAACGGTATGGCAAGGTGTTCTGGTCGGCGAGGGGAAGTGCTAGGCCTCGGACAAGAATGAGCACTGGGCGTTGGTCTAAGGCCCGAGCTAGGGCTAGTGGGAGCTGTAGGCGTAGCGCTGGGGTAGGCATAGGGCAAGAGGTGGGTGTCGGGGTAAACCTAGGAGTAGTCCTAGGGCCAGGATTTGGAGCTGTGGCTAGGGGTAGGAATGGGTTTGGGCCTATGGGTAGGGGTAGCTGTAGAGCCAGGGGTAGGGGTAGGACTAGAGGTAGTGCTAGGCGTAGGCCTAGGGCGAGGGGGAGTGCTCGGGGTAGGGTTAGGTGAAGTGCTAGTGGTTGGCAGAGGCCCACGGGCAGTGTTAGTGTTAGGGCTCATGTTAGGCCTAGGATTAGTGGTAGTGGTAGTGGTTGGCCGAGGGCTAGGGGTAGGTGTCACGGGAGGGCTTCGTTTAGTCCTAGGACTCGGAACAGGTGTAGGGCTGGATTCGGGTGTGGCTAGGGTGGGTCTAGGGTGATTCCGTAGGACACGGGTTAGTGTTCTGGCTAACAGTAGGGCAAAATGTACTGGTCGGTGACAAGCAAGTGGTAGGCCTCGGACTAGAGTGAGCACTGGGCGTTGGTCTAGGTCCCGAGCTAGGGCTGTTGGGAGCGGTAGGCGTAGCGCTGTGGTAGGCATAGGGGAAGAGGTGGGTGTCGGGGTAAACCTAGGAGTAGGCCTAGGGCCAGGATTTGGAGCTGTGGCTAGGGGTAGGGATGGGGTTGGG
Organism: Rhinolophus hipposideros; assembly: GCF_964194185.1. Lineage (NCBI taxonomy): Eukaryota > Metazoa > Chordata > Mammalia > Chiroptera > Rhinolophidae > Rhinolophus > Rhinolophus hipposideros. Next base: position 694,998 of record NW_027669290.1, read on the forward strand.
CCTATGGGTAGGGGTAGCTGTAGGGCCAGGGGTATGGGTAGGACTAGAGGTAGTGCTAGGCGTAGGCCTAGGGCGATGGGTAGTGCTCGAGGTAGGGTTAGTTGAAGGGCTAGTGGTTGGCAGAGGCCCACGGGCAGTGTTAGTGTTAGGGCTCAAGTTAAACCTAGGATTAGTAATAGAGGTAGGGGTTGGAGGAGGGCTAGGTGTAGGTGTCACGGGAGGGCTCCGTTTAGTCCTAGGACTCAAAACAGGTGTACGGCTGGATTCGGGTGTGGCTAAGTGTGGGTCCAGGGTGATTCCGTAGGACACAGGTTAGTGCTCTGGCTAACGGTATGGCAAGGTGTACTGGTCGGGGACGGGCAAATGCTAGGCCTCGGACTAGAGTGAGCACTGGGCGTTGGTCTAAGGCCGAGCTAGGGCTAGTGGCAGCGGTGGCGAAGCGCTGGGGTAGGCATAGGGCAAGAGATGGGTGTCGGTGTAAACCTAGGAGTAGGCCTAGGCCCAGTAGTTGGAGCTGTGGCTAGGGGTAGGGATGGGGGTGGGCCTATGGGTAGGGGTAGTTTTAGCCCCAGGGGTAGGGGTAGGACTAGAGGTAGTGCTAGGCGTAGGCCCAGGGCGAGGGGGAGTGCTCTGGGTAGGGTTAGGTGAAGGGCTAGTGGTTGGCAGAGGCCCACGGGCAGTGTTAGTGTTAGGCCTCATGTTAGGCCTAGGATTAGTGGTAGTGGTAGTGATTGGCCGAGGGCTAGGGGTAGGTGTCACTGGAGGGCTCCGTTTAGTCCTAGGAATTGAAACAGTTGTAGGGCTGGATTCGGGTGTGGCTAAGGGTGGGTCCAGGGTGATTCCGTAGGTCACGGGTTAGTCCTCTGGCTAACGGTAGGGCAAGGTGTACTGGTCGGTGACGGGCAAGTGCTAGGCCTCGGACTAGAGTGAGCACCTGGCGTTGGTCTAGGGCCCGAGCTAGGGCTAGTGGGAGCGGTAGGTGTAGCGCTGGGGTAGGCATAGGGCAAGAGGTGGGTGTCGGGGTAAACCTAGCAGTAGTCCTAGGGCCAGGAGTTGGACCTGTGGCTAGGGGTAGTGATGGGGGTGGGCCTATGGTTAGGGGTAGCTGTAGGGCCAGGTGTAGGTGTAGGACTAGAGGTAGTGCTAGGAGTAGGCCTAGGGCGAGGGGGAGTGCTCGGGGTAGGGTTAGTTGAAGGGCTAGTGGTTGGCCGAGGCCCACGGGCAGTGTTAGTGTTAGAGCTCAAGTTAGGCCTAGGATATAATAGTGGTAGGGGTTGGCCGAGGCCTAGGTGTATTTGTCACGGGAGGGCTTCGTTTAGTCCTAGGACTCAAAACAGGTGTACGGCTGGATTCGGGTGTGGCTAAGGGTGGGTCCAGGGTGATTCCGTAGGACACGGGTTAGTGCTCTGGCTAACGGTATGGCAAGGTGTACTGGTCGGGGACGGGCAAATGCTAGGCCTCGGACTAGAGTGAGCACTGGGCGTTGGTCTAGGGCCGAGCTAGGGCTAGTGGCAGCGGTAGGCGAAGCGCTGGGGTAGGCATAGGGCAAGAGATTGGTGTCGGTGTAAACCTAGGAGTAGGCCTAGGGCCAGTAGTTGGAGCTGTGGCTAGGGGTAGGGATGGGGGTGGGCCTATGGGTAGGGGTAGCTTTAGGGCCAGGGGTAGGGGTAGGACTAGAGGTAGTGCTAGGCGTAGGCCTAGGGCGAGGGGGAGTGCTCGGGGTAGGGTTAGGTGAAGTGCTAGTGGTTGGCAGAGGCCCACGGGCAGTGTTAGTGTTAGGGCTCATGTTAGGCCTAGGATTAGTGGTAGTGGTAGGGGTTTGCCGAGGGCTAAAGGTAGGTGTCACGGAAAAACTCCGGTTAGTCCTAGGACTCGGAACAGGTGTAGGCCTGGATTCGGGTGTGGCTAAGGGTGGGTACAGGTTGATTTCGTGAGACACATGTTAGTATTCTGGCTAACGGTAGGGCAAGGTGTACTGGTCGGCGACAGGCAGGTGCTAGGCCTCGGACTAGAGTGAGCACTGGGCGTTGGTCGAGGGCCCGAGCTAGGGCTAGTGGGAGCGGTAGGCGTAGCGCTGGGGTAGGCTTAGGGCAAGAGGTGGGTGTCGGGGTAAACCTAGGAGTAGGCCTAGGGCCAGGAGTTGGAGCTGTGGCTAGGGGTAGGGATGGGGGTGGGCCTGTGGGTAGGGTCAGGGGTAGGGGTAGGACTAGAGTTAGTGCTAGGCGTAGGCCTAGGGCGAGGGGGAGTTCTCGGGGTAGGGTGAGTGGAAGGCTAGTGGTTGGCAGAGGCCTACGGGCAGTGTTAGTGTTAGGGCTCATGTTAGGCCTAGGATTAGTGGTAGTGGTAGGGGTTGGCCGAGGGCTAGGGGTAGGGGTCACGGGATGTCTCCGTTTAGTCCTAGGACTTGAAACAGGTGTAGGGCTGGATTCGGGTGTGGCTAATGGTCGGTCCAGGGAGATTCCGTAGGACACGGGTTAGTGCTCTGGCTAACTGTAGGGCAAGGTGTACTGGTCGGCGAGGGGAAGTGCTAGGCCTCGGACAAGAATGAGCACTGGGCGTTGGTCTAAGGCCCGAGCTAGGGCTAGTGGGATCGGTAGGCGTAGCGCTGGGGTACGCATAGGGCAAGAGGTGGGTGTCGGGGTAAACCTAGGAGTAGTCCTAGGGCCAGGATTTGGAGCTGTGGCTAGGGGTAGGGATGGGGTTGGGCCTATGGCTGGGGGTAGCTGTAGGGCCAGGGGTGTGGGTAGGACTAAAGGTAGTGCTAGGCGTAGGCCTAGGGCGATGGGTAGTGCTCGGGGTAGGATTAAATGAAGGGCTAGTGGTTGGCAGAGGCCCACGGGCAGTGTTAGTGTTAGGGCTCAAGTTAGGCCTAGGATTAGTAATAGTGGTAGGGGTTGGCCGAGGGCTAGGTGTAGTTGTCACGGGAGGGCTCCGTTTACTCCTAGGAATCAAAACATGTGTACGGCTGGATTCGGGTTTTGCTAAGGGTGGGTCCAGCGTGATTCCGTAGGACACGGGTTAGTGCTCTGGCTAACGGTATGGCAAGGTTTACTGGTCAGGGACGGGCAAATGCTAGGCCTCGGACTAGAGTGAGCACTGGGCGTTGGTCTAGGGCCGAGCTAGGGCTAGTGGCAGCGGTAGGCGAAGCGCTGGGGTAGGCATAGGGCAAGAGATGGGTGTCGGTGTAAACCTAGGAGTAGGCCTCGGGCCAGTAGTTGGAGCTGTGGCTAGGGGTAGGGATGGGGTTGGGCCTATGGGTAGGGGTAGCTTTAGGGCCAGGGGTAGGGGTAGGACTAGAGGTAGTGCTAGGCGTAGGCCTTGGGCGAGGGGGAGTGCTCGGGGTAGGGTTAGGTGAAGTGCTAGTGGTTGGCAGAGGCCCACGGGCAGTGTTAGTGTTAGGGCTCATGTTAGGCCTAGGATTAGTGGTAGTGGTAGGGGTTGGCCGAGGGCTAGGGGTAGGGGTCACGGGATGTCACCGTTTAGTCCTAGGACTTGAAACAGATGTAGGGCTGGATTCGGGTGTGGCTAATCGTGGGTCCAGGGAGATTCCGTAGGACACGGGTTAGTGCTCTGGCTAACGGTAGGGCAAGGTGTACTGGTCGAAGATGGGCAAATACTAGGCTTCGGACTAGAGTGAGCACTGGGCGTTGGTCTAGGGCTCGAGCTAGGGCTAGTGGGAGCGGTAGGCGTAGCGCTGGGGTAGGCATAGGGCAAGAGGTGGATGTCGGGGTAAACTTAGGAGTAGGCCTAGGGCCAGGAGTTGGAGCTGTGGCTAGGGGTAGGGATTGGGGTGGGCCTATGGTTAGGGGTAGCTGTAGGGCCCGGGGTTGGGGTGGGACTAGAGGTAGTGCTAGGCGTAAGCCTAGCGCGAGGGGGAGTGCTCGGGGTAGGGTTAGGTGAAGGGATAGTGGTTGGCAGAGGCCCACGGGCAGTGTTATTGTTAGGGCTCATGTTAGTCCTAGGATTAGTGGTAGTGGTAGTGGTTGGCCGAGGGCTAGGGTTAGGTGTCACGGGAGGGCTCCGTTTAGTCCTAGGACTCCGAACAGGTGTAGGGCTGGATTCGTGTGTGGCTAAGGTTGGGTCCAGGGTAATTCCGTAGGACACGGGTTAGTGCTCTGGCTAACGGTAGGGCAAGGTTACTGGTCGGCGACGGGCAAGTGCTAGGCCTCGGACAAGAATGAGCACTGGGCGTTGGTTCCAGGCCCGAGCTAGGGCTAGTGGGAGCGGTAGGCGTAGCGCTGGGGTAGGCATAGGGCAAGAGGTGGGTGTCGGGGTAAACCTAGGAGTAGTCCTACGGCCAGGATTTGGAGCTGTGGCTAGGGGTAGGGATGGGGTTGGGCCTATGGGTAGGGGTAGCTGTAGGGCCAGGGGTATGGGTAGGACGCAAGGTAGTGCTAGGCGTAGGCCTAGGGCGATGGGTAGTGCTCGGGGTAGGATTAGGTGAAGGGCTAGTGGTTGGCAGAGGCCCACGGGCAGTGTTAGTGTTAGGGCTCAAGTTAGGCCTAGGATTAGTAATAGTGGTAGGGGTTGGCCGAGGGCTAGGTGTAGTTGTCACGGGAGGGCTCCGTTTAGTCCTAGGACTCAAAACAGGTGTACGGCTGGATTCGGGTGTGGCTAAGGGTGGGTCCAGGGTGATTCCGTAGAACACGGTTTAGTGCTCTGGCTAATGGTATGGCAAGGTGTACTGGTCGGGGACGGGCAAATGCTAGGCCTCGGACTAGAGTGAGCACTGGGCGTTGGTCTAGGGCCGAGCTAGGGCTAGTGGCAGCGGTAGGCGAAGCGCTGGGGTAGGCATAGGGCAAGAGAAGGGTGTCGGTGTAAACCTAGGAGTAGGCCTAGGGCCAGTAGTTGGAGCTGTGGCTAGGGGTAGGGATGGGGGTGGGCCTATGGGTAGGGTTAGCTTTAGGGCCAGGGGTAGGGGTAGGACTAGAGGTAGTGCTAGGCGTAGGCCTAGGGCGAGGGGGAGTGCTCGGGGTAGGGTTAGGTGAAGTGCTAGTGGTTGGCAGAGGCCCACGGGCAGTGTTAGTGTTAGGGCTCATGTTAGGCCTAGGATTAGTGGTATTGGTAGGGGTGGCCGAGGGCTAGGGGTAGGGGTCACGGGATGTCTCTGTTTAGTCCTAGGACTTGAAACAATGTAGGGCTGGATTCGGGTGTGGCTAATCGTGGGTCCAGGGAGATGCCGTAGGACACGGGTTAGTGCTCTGGCTAACGGTAGGGCAAGGTGTACTGGTCAGAGATGGGCAAATGCTAGGCTTCGGACTAGAGTGAGCACTGGGCGTTGGTCTAGGACCCGAGCTAGGGCTAGTGGGAGCGGTAGGCGTAGCGCTGGGGTAGGCATAGGTCAAGAGGTGGATGTCGGGGTAAACTTAGGAGTAGGCCTAGGGCCAGGAGTTGGAGCTGTGGCTAGGGGTAGAAATTGGGGTGGGCCTATGGTTAGGGGTAGCTGTAGGGCCCGGGGTTGGGGTAGGACTAGAGGTAGTGCTAGGCGTAGGCCTAGGGCGAGGGGGAGTGCTCGGGGTAGGGTTAGGTGAAGGGCTAGTTGATGGCAGAGGCCCACGGGCAGTGTTATTGTTAGGGCGCATGTTAGGCCTAGGATTAGTGGTAGTGGTAGGGGTTGGCCGAGGGCTAGGGGTAGGTGTCACAGAGGGCTCCGTTTAGTCCTAGGACTCCGAACAGGTGTAGGGCTGGATTCGGGTGTGGCTAAGGGTGGGTCCAGGGTGATTCCGTACGACACGGGTTAGTGCTCTGGCTAACGGTATGGCAAGGTGTTCTGGTCGGCGAGGGGAAGTGCTAGGCCTCGGACAAGAATGAGCACTGGGCGTTGGTCTAAGGCCCGAGCTAGGGCTAGTGGGAGCTGTAGGCGTAGCGCTGGGGTAGGCATAGGGCAAGAGGTGGGTGTCGGGGTAAACCTAGGAGTAGTCCTAGGGCCAGGATTTGGAGCTGTGGCTAGGGGTAGGAATGGGTTTGGGCCTATGGGTAGGGGTAGCTGTAGGGCCAGGGGTATGGGTAGGACTAAAGGTAGTGCTAGGTGTAGGCCTAGGGCGATGGGTAGTGCTCGGGGTAGGATTAGGTGAAGGGCTAGTGGTTGGCAGAGGCCCACGGGCAGTGTTAGTGTTAGGGCTCAAGTTAGGCCTAGGATTAGTAATAGAGGTAGGGGTTGGCCGAGGGCTAGGTGTAGGTGTCACGGGAGGGCTCCGTTTAGTCCTAGGACTCAAAACAGGTGTACGGCTGGATTCGGGTGTGGCTAAGTGTGGGTCCAGAGTGATTCCGTAGGACACGGGTTAGTGCTCTGGCTAACGGTATGGCAAGGTGTACTGGTCGGGGACGGGCAAATGCTAGGCCTCGGACTAGAGTGAGCACTGGGCGTTGGTCTAGGGCCGAGCTAGGGCTAGTGGCAGCGGTAGGCGAAGCGCTGGGGTAGGCATAGGGCAAGAGATGGGTGTTGGTGTAAACCTTGGAGTAGGCCTAGGGCCAGTAGTTGGAGCTGTGGCTAGGGGTAGGGATGGGGGTGGGCCTGTGGGTAGGGTCAGGGGTAGGGGTAGGACTAGCGTTAGTGCTAGGCGTAGGCCTAGGGCGAGGGGGAGTTCTCGGGGTAGGGTGAGTGGAAGGGCTAGTGGTTGGCAGAGGCCTACGGGCAGTGTTAGTGTTAGGGCTCATGTTAGGCCTAAAATTAGTGGTAGTGGTAGGGGTTGGCCGAGGGCTAGGTGTAGGTGTCACGGGAGGGCTTCGTTTAGTCCTAGGACTCAAAACAGGTGTACGGCTGGATTCGGGTGTGGCTAAGGGTGGGTCCAGGGTGATTCCGTAGGACACGGGTTAGTGCTCTGGTTAACGGTATGGCAAGGTCTACTGGTCGGGAACGGGCAAATGCTAGGCCTCGAACTAGAGTGAGCACGGGCGTTGGTCTAGGGCCCGAGCTAGGGCTAGTGGGAGCGGTAGGCGTGGCGCTGGGGTAGGCATAGGGCAAGTAGTGGGTGTCGGGGTAAACCTAGGAGTAGGCCTAGGGCCAGGAGTTGGAGCTGTGGCTAGGAGTAGGGATGGGGGTGGACCTATGTTTAGGGGTAGCTGTAGAGCCAGGGGTAGGGGTAGGACTAGAGGTAGTGCTAGGCGTAGGCCTAGGGCGAGGGGGAGTGCTCGGGGTAGGGTTAGGTGAAGTGCTAGTGGTTGGCAGAGGCCCACGGGTAGTGTTAGTGTTAGGGCTCATGTTAGGCCTAGGATTAGTGGTAGTGGTAGGGGTTGGCCGAGGGCTAGGGGTAGGTGTCACGGGAGGGCTTCGTTTAGTCCTAGGACTCGGAACAGGTGTAGGGCTGGATTCGGGTGTGGCTAGGGTGGGTCTAGGGTGATTCCGTAGGACACGGGTTAGTGTTCTGGCTAACGGTAGGGCAAAGTGTACTGGTCGGTGACAAGCAAGTGGTAGGCCTCGGACTAAAGTGAGCACTGGGCGTTGGTCGAGGGCCCGAGCTAGGGGTAGTGGGAGCGGTAGTCGTAGCGCTTGGGTAGGCTTAGGGCAAGAGGTGGGTGTCGGGGTAAACCTAGGAGTAGGCCTAGGACCAGGAGTTGGAGCTGTGGCTAGGGGTAGGGATGGGGGTGGGCCTGTGGGTAGGGTCAGGGGTAGGGGTAGGACTAGAGTTAGTGCTAGGCGTAGGCCTAGGGCGAGGGGGAGTTCTCGGGGTAGGGTGAGTGGAAGGGCTAGTGGTTGGCAGAGGCCTACGGGCAGTGTTAGTGTTAGGGCTCAAGTTAGGCCTAGGATTAGTAATAGTGGTAGGGGTTGGCCGAGGGCTAGGTGTAGTTGTCACGGGAGGGCTCCGTTTACTCCTAGGAATCAAAACAGGTGTACGGCTGGATTCGGGTGTTGCTAAGGGTGGGTCCAGCGTGATTCCGTAGGACACGGGTTAGTGCTCTGGCTAACGGTATGGCAAGGTTTACTGGTCAGGGACGGGCAAATGCTAGGCCTCGGACTAGAGTGAGCACTGGGCTTTGGTCTAGGGCCGAGCTAGGGCTAGTGGCAGCGGTAGGCGAAGCGCTGGGGTAGGCATAGGGCAAGAGATGGGTGTCGGTGTAAACCTAAGAGTAGGCCTAGGGCCAGTAGTTGGAGCTGTGGCTAGGGGTAGGGATGGGGGTGGGCCTATGGGTAGGGGTAGCTTTAGGGCCAGGGGTAGGGGTAGGACTAGAGGTAGTGCTAGGCGTAGGCCTAGGGCGAGGGGGAGTGCTCGGGGTAGGGTTAGGTGAAGTGCTAGTGGTAGGCAGAGGCCCACGGGCAGTGTTAGTGTTAGGGCTCATGTTAGGCCTAGGATTAGTGGTAGTGGTAGGGGTTGGCCGAGGGCTAGGGGTAGGGGTCACGGGATGTCACCGTTTAGTCCTAGGACTTGAAACAGATGTAGGGCTGGATTCGGGTGTGGCTAATCGTGGGTCCAGGGAGATTCCGTAGGACACGGGTTAGTGCTCTGGCTAACGGTAGGGCAAGGTGTACTGGTCGAAGATGGGCAAATACCAGGCTTCGGACTAGAGTGAGCACTGGGCGTTGGTCTAGGGCTCGAGCTAGGGCTAGTGGGAGCGGTAGGCGTAGCGCTGGGGTAGGCATAGGGCAAGAGGTGGATGTCGGGGTAAACTTAGGAGTAGGCCTAGGGCCAGGAGTTGGAGCTGTGGCTAGGGGTAGGGATTGGGGTGGGCCTATGGTTAGGGGTAGCTGTAGGGCCCGGGGTTGGGGTGGGACTAGAGGTAGTGCTAGGCGTAAGCCTAGCGCGAGGGGGTGTGCTCGGGGTAGGGTTAGGTGAAGGGATAGTGGTTGGCAGAGGCCCACGGGCAGTGTTATTGTTAGGGCTCATGTTAGTCCTAGGATTAGTGGTAGTGGTAGTGGTTGGCCGAGGGCTAGGGTTAGGTGTCACGGGAGGGCTCCGTTTAGTCCTAGGACTTGAAACAGTTGTAGGGCTGGATTCGGGTGTGGCTAAGTGTGGGTCCAGGGTGATTCCGTAGGTCACGGGTTAGTCCTCTGGCTAACGGTAGGGCAAGGTGTACTGGTCGGTGACGGGCAAGTGCTAGGCCTCGGACTAGAATGAGCACCTGGCGTTGGTCTAGGGCCCGAGCTAGGGCTAGTGGGAGCGGTAGGTGTAGCGCTGGGGTAGGCATAGAACAAGAGGTGGGTGTCGGGGTAAACCTAGGAGTAGTCCTAAAGCCAGGAGTTGGAGCTGTGGCTAGGGGTAGTGATGGGGGTGGGCCTATGGTTAGGGGTAGCTGTAGGGCCAGGTGTAGGGGTAGGACTAGAGGTAGTGCTAGGCGTAGGCCTAGGGCGAGGGGGAGTGCTCGGGGTAGGGTTAGTTGAAGGGCTAGTGGTTGGCAGAGGCCCACGGGCAGTGTTAGTGTTAGGGCTCAAGTTAGGCCTAGGATTAGTAATAGTAGTAGGGGTTGGCCGAGGGCTAGGTGTAGTTGTCACTGGAGGGCTCCGTTTAGTCCTAGGACTCAAAACAGGTGTACGGCTGGATTCGGGTATGGCTAAGGGTGGGTCCAGGGTGATTCCGTAGGACACGGGTTAGTGCTCTGGCTAACGGTATGACAAGGTGTACTGGTCGGCGACGGGCAAATGCTAGGCCTCGGACTAGAGTGAGCACTGGGCGTTGGTCTAGGGCCGAGCTAGGGCTAGTGCCAGCGGTAGGCGAAGCGCTGGGGTAGGCATAGGGCAAGAGATGGGTGTCGGTGTAAACCTAGGAGTAGGCCTAGGGCCAGTAGTTGGAGCTGTGGCTAAGGGTAGGGATGGGGGTGGGCCTGTGGGTAGGGTCCGGGGTAGGGGTAGGACTAGAGTTAGTGCTAGGCGTAGGCCTAGGGCGAGGGGGAGTTCTCGGGGTAGGGTGAGTGGAAGGGCTAGTGGTTGGCAGAGGCCTACGGGCAGTGTTAGTGTTAGGGCTCATGTTAGGCCTAGGATTAGTGGTAGTGGTAGGGGTTGGCCGAGGGCTAGGGGTAGGGGTCAAGGGATGTCTCCGTTTAGTCCTAGGACTTGAAACAGGTGTAGGGCTGGATTCGGGTGTGGCTAATGGTGGGTCCAGGGAGATTCCGTAGGACACGGGTTAGTGCTCTGGCTAACGGTAGGGCAAGGTGTACTGGTCGGCGAAGGGAAGTGCTAGGCCTCGGACAAGAATGAGCACTGGGCGTTGGTCTAAGGCCCGAGCTAGGGCTAGTGGGATCGGTAGGCGTAGCGCTGGGGTAGGCATAGGGCAAGAGGTGGGTGTCGGGGTAAACCTAGGAGTAGTCCTAGGGCCAGGATTTGGAGCTGTGGCTAGGGGTAGGGATGGGGTTGGGCCTATGGGTGGGGGTAGCTGTAGGGCCAGGGGTATGTGTAGGACTAAAGGTAGTGCTAGGCATAGGCCTAGGGCGATGGGTAGTGCTCGGGGTAGGATTAAATGAAGGGCTAGTGGTTGGCAGAGGCCCACGGGCAGTGTTAGTGTTAGGGCTCAAGTTAGGCCTAGGATTAGTAATAGTGGTAGGGGTTGGCCGAGGGCTAGGTGTAGTTGTCACGGGAGGGCTCCGTTTACTCCTAGGAATCAAAACAGGTGTACGGCTGGATTCGGGTGTTGCTAAGGGTGGGTCCAGCGTGATTCCGTAGGACACGGGTTAGTGCTCTGGCTAACGGTATGGCAAGGTTTACTGGTCAGGGACGGGCAAATGCTAGGCCTCGGACTAGAGTGAGCACTGGGCGTTGGTCTAGGGCCGAGCTAGGGCTAGTGGCAGCGGTAGGCGAAGCGCTGGGGTAGGCATAGGGCAAGAGATGGGTGTCGGTGTAAACCTAGGAGTAGGCCTAGGGCCAGTAGTTGGAGCTGTGGCTAGGGGTAGGGATGGGGGTGGGCCTATGGGTAGGGGTAGCTTTAGGGCCAGGGGTAGGGGTAGGACTAGAGGTAGTGCTAGGCGTAGGCCTAGGGCGAGGGGGAGTGCTCGGGGTAGGGTTAGGTGAAGTGCTAGTGGTTGGCAGAGGCCCACGGGCAGTGTTAGTGTTAGGGCTCATGTTAGGCCTAGGATTAGTGGTAGTGGTAGGGGTTGGCCGAGGGCTAGGGGTAGGGGTCACGGGATGTCACCGTTTAGTCCTAGGACTTGAAACAGATGTAGGGCTGGATTCGGGTGTGGCTAATCGTGGGTCCAGGGAGATTCCGTAGGACACGGGTTAGTGCTCTGGCTAACGGTAGGGCAAGGTTTACTGGTCGAAGATGGGCAAATACTAGGCTTCGGACTAGAGTGAGCACTGGGCGTTGGTCTAGGGCTCGAGCTAGGGCTAGTGGGAGCGGTAGGCGTAGCGCTGGGGTAGGCATAGGGCAAGAGGTGGATGTCGGGGTAAACTTAGGAGTAGGCCTAGGGCCAGGAGTTGGAGCTGTGGCTAGGGGTAGGGATTGGGGTGGGCCTATGGTTAGGGGTAGCTGTAGGGCCCGGGGTTGGGGTGGGACTAGAGGTAGTGCTAGGCGTAAGCCTAGCGCGAGGGGGAGTGCTCGGGGTAGGGTTAGGTGAAGGGATAGTGGTTGGCAGAGGCCCACGGGCAGTGTTATTGTTAGGGCGCATGTTAGTCCTAGGATTAGTGGTAGTGGTAGTGGTTGGCCGAGGGCTAGGGTTAGGTGTCACGGGAGGGTTCCGTTTAGTCCTAGGACTTGAAACAGTTGTAGGGCTGGATTCGGGTGTGGCTAAGGGTGGGTCCAGGGTGATTCCGTAGGTCACGGGTTAGTCCTCTGGCTAACGGTAGGGCAAGGTGTACTGGTCGGTGACGGGCAAGTGCTAGGCCTCGGACTAGAGTGAGCACCTGGCGTTGGTCTAGGGCTCAAGCTAGGGCTAGTGGGAGCTGTAGGCGTAGCGCTGGGGTAGGCATAGGGCAAGAGGTGGGTGTCGGGGTAAACCTAGGAGTAGTCCTAGGGCCAGGATTTGGAGCTGTGGCTAGGGGTAGGAATGGGTTTGGGCCTATGGGTAGGGGTAGCTGTAGGGCCAGGTGTATGGGTAGGACTAAAGGTAGTGCTAGGTGTAGGCCTAGGGCGATGGGTAGTGCTCAAGGTAGGATTAGGTGAAGGGCTAGTGGTTGGCAGAGGCCCACGGGCAGTGTTAGTGTTAGGGCTCAAGTTAGGCCTAGGATTAGTAATAGAGGTAGGGGTTGGCCGAGGGCTAGGTGTAGGTGTCACGGGAGGGCTCCGTTTAGTCCTAGGACTCAAAACAGGTGTACGGCTGGATTCGGGTGTGGCTAAGTGTGGGTCCAGAGTGATTCCGTAGGACACGGGTTAGTGCTCTGGCTAACGGTATGGCAAGGTGTACTGGTCGGGGACGGGCAAATGATAGGCCTCGGACTAGAGTGAGCACTGGGCGTTGGTCTAGGGCCGAGCTAGGGCTAGTGCCAGCGGTAGGCGAAGCGCTGGGGTAGGCATAGGGCAAGAGATGGGTGTCGGTGTAAACCTAGGAGTAGGCCTAGGGCCAGTAGTTGGAGCTGTGGCTAGGGGTAGGGATGGGGGTGGGCCTGTGGGTAGGGTCAGGGGTAGGGGTAGGACTAGAGTTAGTGCTAGGCGTAGGCCTAGGGCGAGGGGGAGTTCTCGGGGTAGGGTGAGTGGAAGGGCTAGTGGTTGGCAGAGGCCTACGGGCAGTGTTAGTGTTAGGGCTCATGTTAGGCCTAGGATTAGTGGTAGTGGTAGGGGTTGGCCGAGGGCTAGGGGTAGGGGTCACGGGATGTCTCCGTTTAGTCCTAGGACTTGAAACAGGTGTAGGGCTGGATTCGGGTGTGGCTAATGGTGGGTCCAGGGAGATTCCGTAGGACACGGGTTAGTGCTCTGGCTAACGGTAGGGCAAGGTGTACTGGTCGGCGAAGGGAAGTGCTAGGCCTCGGACAAGAATGAGCACTGGGCGTTGGTCTAAGGCCCGAGCTAGGGCTAGTGGGATCGGTAGGCGTAGCGCTGGGGTAGGCATAGGGCAAGAGGTGGGTGTCGGGGTAAACCTAGGAGTAGTCCTAGGGCCAGGATTTGGAGCTGTGGCTAGGGGTAGGGATGGGGTTGGGCCTATGGGTGGGGGTAGCTGTAGGGCCAGGGGTATGTGTAGGACTAAAGGTAGTGCTAGGCATAGGCCTAGGGCGATGGGTAGTGCTCGGGGTAGGATTAAATGAAGGGCTAGTGGTTGGCAGAGGCCCACGGGCAGTGTTAGTGTTAGGGCTCAAGTTAGGCCTAGGATTAGTAATAGTGGTAGGGGTTGGCCGAGGGCTAGGTGTAGTTGTCAAGGGAGGGCTCCGTTTACTCCTAGGAATCAAAACAGGTGTACGGCTGGATTCGGGTGTTGCTAAGGGTGGGTCCAGCGTGATTCCGTAGGACACGGGTTAGTGCTCTGGCTAACGGTATGGCAAGGTTTACTGGTCAGGGACGGGCAAATGCTAGGCCTCGGACTAGAGTGAGCACTGGGCGTTGGTCTAGGGCCGAGCTAGGGCTAGTGGCAGCGGTAGGCGAAGCGCTGGGGTAGGCATAGGGCAAGAGATGGGTGTCGGTGTAAACCTAGGAGTAGGCCTAGGGCCAGTAGTTGGAGCTGTGGCTAGGGGTAGGGATGGGGGTGGGCCTATGGGTAGGGGTAGCTTTAGGGCCAGGGGTAGGGGTAGGACTAGAGGTAGTGCTAGGCGTAGGCCTAGGGCGAGGGGGAGTGCTCGGGGTAGGGTTAGGTGAAGTGCTAGTGGTTGGCAGAGGCCCACGGGCAGTGTTAGTGTTAGGGCTCATGTTAGGCCTAGGATTAGTGGTAGTGGTAGGGGTTGGCTGAGGGCTAGGGGTAGGGGTCACGGGATGTCACCGTTTAGTCCTAGGACTTGAAACAGATGTAGGGCTGGATTCGGGTGTGGCTAATCGTGGGTCCAGGGAGATTCCGTAGGACACGGGTTAGTGCTCTGGCTAACGGTAGGGCAAGGTGTACTGGTCGAAGATGGGCAAATACTAGGCTTCGGACTAGAGTGAGCACTGGGCGTTGGTCTAGGGCTCGAGCTAGGGCTAGTTGGAGCGGTAGGCGTAGCGCTGGGGTAGGCACAGGGCAAGAGGTGGATGTCGGGGTAAACTTAGGAGTAGGCCTAGGGCCAGGAGTTGGAGCTGTGGCTAGGGGTAGGGATTGGGGTGGGCCTATGGTTAGGGGTAGCTGTAGGGCCCGGGGTTGGGGTGGGACTAGAGGTAGAGCTAGGCGTAAGCCTAGCGCGAGGGGGAGTGCTCGGGGTAGGGTTAGGTGAAGGGATAGTGGTTGGCAGAGGCCCACGGGCAGTGTTATTGTTAGGGCGCATGTTAGTCCTAGGATTAGTGGTAGTGGTAGTGGTTGGCCGAGGGCTAGGGTTAGGTGTCACGGGAGGGTTCCGTTTAGTCCTAGGACTTGAAACAGTTGTAGGGCTGGATTCGGGTGTGGCTAAGGGTGGGTCCAGGGTGATTCCGTAGGTCACGGGTTAGTCCTCTGGCTAACGGTAGGGCAAGGTGTACTGGTCGGTGACGGGCAAGTGCTAGGCCTCGGACTAGAGTGAGCACCTGGCGTTGGTCTAGGGCTCGAGCTAGGGCTAGTGGGAGCTGTAGGCGTAGCGCTGGGGTAGGCATAGGGCAAGAGGTGGGTGTCGGGGTAAACCTAGGAGTAGTCCTAGGGCCAGGATTTGGAGCTGTGGCTAGGGGTAGGAATGGGTTTGGGCCTATGGGTAGGGGTAGCTGTAGGGCCAGGTGTATGGGTAGGACTAAAGGTAGTGCTAGGTGTAGGCCTAGGGCGATGGGTAGTGCTCAAGGTAGGATTAGGTGAAGGGCTAGTGGTTGGCAGAGGCCCACGGGCAGTGTTAGTGTTAGGGCTCAAGTTAGGCCTAGGATTAGTAATAGAGGTAGGGGTTGGCCGAGGGCTAGGTGTAGGTGTCACGGGAGGGCTCCGTTTAGTCCTAGGACTCAAAACAGGTGTACGGCTGGATTCGGGTGTGGCTAAGTGTGGGTCCAGAGTGATTCCGTAGGACACGGGTTAGTGCTCTGGCTAACGGTATGGCAAGGTGTACTGGTCGGGGACGGGCAAATGATAGGCCTCGGACTAGAGTGAGCACTGGGCGTTGGTCTAGGGCCGAGCTAGGGCTAGTGGCAGCGGTAGGCGAAGCGCTGGGGTAGGCATAGGGCAAGAGATGGGTGTTGGTGTAAACCTTGGAGTAGGCCTAGGGCCAGTAGTTGGAGCTGTGGCTAGGGGTT
The DNA here is from genome assembly GCF_964194185.1 of Rhinolophus hipposideros. Lineage (NCBI taxonomy): Eukaryota > Metazoa > Chordata > Mammalia > Chiroptera > Rhinolophidae > Rhinolophus > Rhinolophus hipposideros. The sequence continues at coordinate 710,159 of NW_027669290.1, forward strand.
GGGATGGGGGTGGGCCTGTGGGTAGGGTCAGGGGTAGGGGTAGGACTAGCGTTAGTGCTAGGCGTAGGCCTAGGGCGAGGGGGAGTTCTCGGGGTAGGGTGAGTGGAAGGGCTAGTGGTTGGCAGAGGCCTACGGGCAGTGTTAGTGTTAGGGCTCATGTTAGGCCTAAAATTAGTGGTAGTGGTAGGGGTTGGCCGAGGGCTAGGTGTAGGTGTCACGGGAGGGCTTCGTTTAGTCCTAGGACTCAAAACAGGTGTACGGCTGGATTCGGGTGTGGCTAAGGGTGGGTCCAGGGTGATTCCGTAGGACACGGGTTAGTGCTCTGGTTAACGGTATGGCAAGGTCTACTGGTCGGGAACGGGCAAATGCTAGGCCTCGAACTAGAGTGAGCACGGGCGTTGGTCTAGGGCCCGAGCTAGGGCTAGTGGGAGCGGTAGGCGTGGCGCTGGGGTAGGCATAGGGCAAGTAGTGGGTGTCGGGGTAAACCTAGGAGTAGGCCTAGGGCCAGGAGTTGGAGCTGTGGCTAGGAGTAGGGATGGGGGTGGACCTATGTTTAGGGGTAGCTGTAGAGCCAGGGGTAGGGGTAGGACTAGAGGTAGTGCTAGGCGTAGGCCTAGGGCGAGGGGGAGTGCTCGGGGTAGGGTTAGGTGAAGTGCTAATGGTTGGCAGAGGCCCACGGGTAGTGTTAGTGTTAGGGCTCATGTTAGGCCTAGGATTAGTGGTAGTGGTAGGGGTTGGCCGAGGGCTAGGGGTAGGTGTCACGGGAGGGCTTCGTTTAGTCCTAGGACTCGGAACAGGTGTAGGGCTGGATTCGGGTGTGGCTAGGGTGGGTCTAGGGTGATTCCGTAGGACACGGGTTAGTGTTCTGGCTAACGGTAGGGCAAAGTGTACTGGTCGGTGACAAGCAAGTGGTAGGCCTCGGACTAAAGTGAGCACTGGGCGTTGGTCGAGGGCCCGAGCTAGGGGTAGTGGGAGCGGTAGTCGTAGCGCTGGGGTAGGCTTAGGGCAAGAGGTGGGTGTCGGGGTAAACCTAGGAGTAGGCCTAGGGCCAGGAGTTGGAGCTGTGGCTAGGGGTAGGGATGGGGGTGGGCCTGTGGGTAGGGTCAGGGGTAGGGGTAGGACTAGAGTTAGTGCTAGGCGTAGGCCTAGGGCGAGGGGGAGTTCTCGGGGTAGGGTGAGTGGAAGGGCTAGTGGTTGGCAGAGGCCTACGGGCAGTGTTAGTGTTAGGGCTCAAGTTAGGCCTAGGATTAGTAATAGTGGTAGGGGTTGGCCGAGGGCTAGGTGTAGTTGTCACGGGAGGGCTCCGTTTACTCCTAGGAATCAAAACAGGTGTACGGCTGGATTCGGGTGTTGCTAAGGGTGGGTCCAGCGTGATTCCGTAGGACACGGGTTAGTGCTCTGGCTAACGGTATGGCAAGGTTTACTGGTCAGGGACGGGCAAATGCTAGGCCTCGGACTAGAGTGAGCACTGGGCGTTGGTCTAGGGCCGAGCTAGGGCTAGTGCCAGCGGTAGGCGAAGCGCTGGGGTAGGCATAGGGCAAGAGATGGGTGTCGGTGTAAACCTAAGAGTAGGCCTAGGGCCAGTAGTTGGAGCTGTGGCTAGGGGTAGGGATGGGGGTGGGCCTATGGGTAGGGGTAGCTTTAGGGCCAGGGGTAGGGGTAGGACTAGAGGTAGTGCTAGGCGTAGGCCTAGGGCGAGGGGGAGTGCTCGGGGTAGGGTTAGGTGAAGTGCTAGTGGTTGGCAGAGGCCCACGGGCAGTGTTAGTGTTAGGGCTCATGTTAGGCCTAGGATTAGTGGTAGTGGTAGGGGTTGGCCGAGGGCTAGGGGTAGGGGTCACGGGATGTCACCGTTTAGTCCTAGGACTTGAAACAGATGTAGGGCTGGATTCGGGTGTGGCTAATCGTGGGTCCAGGGAGATTCCGTAGGACACGGGTTAGTGCTCTGGCTAACGGTAGGGCAAGGTGTACTGGTCGAAGATGGGCAAATACTAGGCTTCGGACTAGAGTGAGCACTGGGCGTTGGTCTAGGGCTCGAGCTAGGGCTAGTGGGAGCGGTAGGCGTAGCGCTGGGGTAGGCATAGGGCAAGAGGTGGATGTCGGGGTAAACTTAGGAGTAGGCCTAGGGCCAGGAGTTGGAGCTGTGGCTAGGGGTAGGGATTGGGGTGGGCCTATGGTTAGGGGTAGCTGTAGGGCCCGGGGTTGGGGTGGGACTAGAGGTAGTGCTAGGCGTAAGCCTAGCGCGAGGGGGTGTGCTCGGGGTAGGGTTAGGTGAAGGGATAGTGGTTGGCAGAGGCCCACGGGCAGTGTTATTGTTAGGGCTCATGTTAGTCCTAGGATTAGTGGTAGTGGTAGTGGTTGGCCGAGGGCTAGGGTTAGGTGTCACGGGAGGGCTCCGTTGAGTCCTAGGACTTGAAACAGTTGTAGGGCTGGATTCGGGTGTGGCTAAGGGTGGGTCCAGGGTGATTCCGTAGGTCACGGGTTAGTCCTCTGGCTAACGGTAGGGCAAGGTGTACTGGTCGGTGACGGGCAAGTGCTAGGCCTCGGACTAGAGTGAGCACCTGGCGTTGGTCTAGGGCCCGTGCTAGGGCTAGTGGGAGCGGTAGGTGTAGCGCTGGGGTAGGCATAGAACAAGAGGTGGGTGTCGGGGTAAACCTAGGAGTAGTCCTAAAGCCAGGAGTTGGAGCTGTGGCTAGGGGTAGTGATGGGGGTGGGCCTATGGTTAGGGGTAGCTGTAGGGCCAGGTGTAGGGGTAGGACTAGAGGTAGTGCTAGGCGTAGGCCTAGGGCAAGGGGGAGTGCTCGGGGTAGGGTTAGTTGAAGGGCTAGTGGTTGGCAGAGGCCCACGGGCAGTGTTAGTGTTAGGGCTCAAGTTAGGCCTAGGATTAGTAATAGTAGTAGGGGTTGGCCGAGGGCTAGGTGTAGTTGTCACTGGAGGGCTCCGTTTAGTCCTAGGACTCAAAACAGGTGTACGGCTGGATTCGGGTATGGCTAAGTGTGGGTCCAGGGTGATTCCGTAGGACACGGGTTAGTGCTCTGGCTAACGGTATGGCAAGGTGTACTGGTCGGCGACGGGCAAATGCTAGGCCTCGGACTAGAGTGAGCACTGGGCGTTGGTCTAGGGCCGAGCTAGGGCTAGTGCCAGCGGTAGGCGAAGCGCTGGGGTAGGCATAGGGCAAGAGATGGGTGTCGGTGTAAACCTAGGAGTAGGCCTAGGGCCAGTAGTTGGAGCTGTGGCTAGGGGTAGGGATGGGGGTGGGCCTGTGGGTAGGGTCAGGGGTAGGGGTAGGACTAGAGTTAGTGCTAGGCGTAGGCCTAGGGCGAGGGGAGTTCTCGGGGTAGGGTGAGTGGAAGGGCTAGTGGTTGGCAGAGGCCTACGGGCAGTGTTAGTGTTAGGGCTCATGTTAGGCCTAGGATTAGTGGTAGTGGTAGGGGTTGGCCGAGGGCTAGGGGTAGGGGTCACGGGATGTCTCCGTTTAGTCCTAGGACTTGAAACAGGTGTAGGGCTGGATTCGGGTGTGGCTAATGGTGGGTCCAGGGAGATTCCGTAGGACACGGGTTAGTGCTCTGGCTAACGGTAGGGCAAGGTGTACTGGTCGGCGAAGGGAAGTGCTAGGCCTCGGACAAGAATGAGCACTGGGCGTTGGTCTAAGGCCCGAGCTAGGGCTAGTGGGATCGGTAGGCGTAGCGCTGGGGTAGGCATAGGGCAAGAGGTGGGTGTCGGGGTGAACCTAGGAGTAGTCCTAGGGCCAGGATTTGGAGCTGTGGCTAGGGGTAGGGATGGGGTTGGGCCTATGGGTGGGGGTAGCTGTAGGGCCAGGGGTATGTGTAGGACTAAAGGTAGTGCTAGGCGTAGGCCTAGGGCGATGGGTAGTGCTCGGGGTAGGATTAAATGAAGGGCTAGTGGTTGGCAGAGGCCCACGGGCAGTGTTAGTGTTAGGGCTCAAGTTAGGCCTAGGATTAGTAATAGTGGTAGGGGTTGGCCGAGGGCTAGGTGTAGTTGTCACGGGAGGGCTCCGTTTACTCCTAGGAATCAAAACAGGTGTACGGCTGGATTCGGGTGTTGCTAAGGGTGGGTCCAGCGTGATTCCGTAGGACACGGGTTAGTGCTCTGGCTAACGGTATGGCAAGGTTTACTGGTCAGGGACGGGCAAATGCTAGGCCTCGGACTAGAGTGAGCACTGGGCGTTGGTCTAGGGCCGAGCTAGGGCTAGTGGCAGCGGTAGGCGAAGCGCTGGGGTAGGCATAGGGCAAGAGATGGGTGTCGGTGTAAACCTAGGAGTAGGCCTAGGGCCAGTAGTTGGAGCTGTGGCTAGGGGTAGGGATGGGGGTGGGCCTATGGGTAGGGGTAGCTTTAGGGCCAGGGGTAGGGGTAGGACTAGAGGTAGTGCTAGGCGTAGGCCTAGGGCGAGGGGGAGTGCTCGGGGTAGGGTTAGGTGAAGTGCTAGTGGTTGGCAGAGGCCCACGGGCAGTGTTAGTGTTAGGGCTCATGTTAGGCCTAGGATTAGTGGTAGTGGTAGGGGTTGGCCGAGGGCTAGGGGTAGATGTCACGGGATGTCACCGTTTAGTCCTAGGACTTGAAACAGATGTAGGGCTGGATTCGGGTGTGGCTAATCGTGGGTCCAGGGAGATTCCGTAGGACACGGGTTAGTGCTCTGGCTAACGGTAGGGCAAGGTGTACTGGTCGAAGATGGGCAAATACTAGGCTTCGGACTAGAGTGAGCACTGGGCGTTGGTCTAGGGCTCGAGCTAGGGCTAGTGGGAGCGGTAGGCGTAGCGCTGGGGTAGGCATAGGGCAAGAGGTGGATGTCGGGGTAAACTTAGGAGTAGGCCTAGGGCCAGGAGTTGGAGCTGTGGCTAGGGGTAGGGATTGGGGTGGGCCTATGGTTAGGGGTAGCTGTAGGGCCCGGGGTTGGGGTGGGACTAGAGGTAGTGCTAGACGTAAGCCTAGCGCGAGGGGGAGTGCTCGGGGTAGGGTTAGGTGAAGGGATAGTGGTTGGCAGAGGCCCACGGGCAGTGTTATTGTTAGGGCTCATGTTAGTCCTAGGATTAGTGGTAGTGGTAGTGGTTGGCCGAGGGCTAGGGTTAGGTGTCACGGGAGGGCTCCGTTTAGTCCTAGGACTTGAAACAGTTGTAGGGCTGGATTCGGGTGTGGCTAAGGGTGGGTCCAGGGTGATTCCGTAGGTCACGGGTTAGTCCTCTGGCTAACGGTAGGGCAAGGTGTACTGGTCGGTGACGGGCAAGTGCTAGGCCTCGGACTAGAGTGAGCACCTGGCGTTGGTCTAGGGCCCGAGCTAGGGCTAGTGGGAGCGGTAGGTGTAGCGCTGGGGTAGGCATAGAACAAGAGGTGGGTGTCGGGGTAAACCTAGGAGTAGTCCTAAACCCAGGAGTTGGAGCTGTGGCAAGGGGTAGTGATGGGGGTGGGCCTATGGTTAGGGGTAGCTGTAGGGCCAGGTGTAGGGGTAGGACTAGAGGTAGTGCTAGGCGTAGGCCTAGGGCGAGGGGGAGTGCTCGGGGTAGGGTTAGTTGAAGGGCTAGTGGTTGGCAGAGGCCCACGGGCAGTGTTAGTGTTAGGGCTCAAGTTAGGCCTAGGATTAGTAATAGTAGTAGGGGTTGGCCGAGGGCTAGGTGTAGTTGTCACTGGAGGGCTCCGTTTAGTCCTAGGACTCAAAACAGCTGTACGGCTGGATTCGGGTATGGCTAAGGGTGGGTCCAGGGTGATTCCGTAGGACACGGGTTAGTGCTCTGGCTAACGGTATGGCAAGGTGTACTGGTCGGGGACGGGCAAATGCTAGGCCTCGGACTAGAGTGAGCACTGGGCGTTGGTCTAGGGCCGAGCTAGGGCTAGTGCCAGCGGTAGGCGAAGCGCTGGGGTAGGCATAGGGCAAGAGATGGGTGTCGGTGTAAACCTAGGAGTAGGCCTAGGGCCAGTAGTTGGAGCTGTGGCTAGGGGTAGGGATGGGGGTGGGCCTATGGGTAGGGGTAGCTTTAGGGCCTGGGGTAGGGATAGGACTAGAGGTAGTGCTAGGCGTAGGCCTAGGGCGAGGGGGAGTGCTCGGGGTAGGGTTAGGTGAAGTGCTAGTGGTTGGCAGAGGCCCACGGGCAGTGTTAGTGTTAGGGCTCATGTTAGGCCTAGGATTACTGGTAGTGGTAGGGGTTGGCCGAGGGTTAGGGGTAGGGGTCACGGGATGTCTCCGTTTAGTCCTAGGACTTGAAACAGGTGTAGGGCTGGATTCGGGTGTGGCTAATGGTGGGTCCAGGGAGATGCCGTAGGACACGGGTTAGTGCTCTGGCTAACGGTAGGGCAAGGTGTACTGGTCGGAGATGGGCAAATGCTAGGCTTCGGACTAGAGTGAGCACTGGGCGTTGGTCTAGGGCCCGAGCTAGGGCTAGTGGGAGCGGTAGGCGTAGCGCTGGGGTAGGCATAGGGCAAGAGGTGGATGTCGGGGTAAACTTAGAGGTAGGCCTAGGGCCAGGAGTTAGACCTGTGGCTAGGGGTAGAGATTGGGGTGGGCCTATGGTTAGGGGTAGCTGTAGGGCCCGGGGTTGGGGTAGGACTAGAGGTAGTGCTAGGCGTAGGCCTAGGGCAAGGGGGAGTGCTCGGGGTAGGGTTAGGTGAAGGGCTAGTTGTTGGCAGAGACCCACGGGCAGTGTTAGTGTTAGGGCTCATGTTAGGCCTAGGATTAGTGGTAGTGGTAGGGGTTGGCCGAGGGCTAGGGGTAGGTTTCACAGTGGGCTCCGTTTAGTCCTAGGACTCCGAACAGGTGTAGGGCTGGATTCGTGTGTGGCTAAGGTTGGGTCCAGGGTAATTCCGTAGGACACGGGTTAGTGCTCTGGCTAACGGTAGGGCAAGGTTTACTGGTCGGCGACGGGCAAGTGCTAGGCCTCGGACAAGAATGAGCACTGGGCGTTGGTTCCAGGCCCGAGCTAGGGCTAGTGGGAGCGGTAGGCGTAGCGCTGGGGTAGGCATAGGGCAAGAGGTGGGTGTCGGGGTAAACCTAGGAGTAGTCCTACGGCCAGGATTTGGAGCTGTGGCTAGGGGTAGGGATGGGGTTGGGCCTATGGGTAGGGGTAGCTGTAGGGCCAGGGGTATGGGTAGGACGCAAGGTAGTGCTAGGCGTAGGCCTAGGGCGATGGGTAGTGCTCGGGGTAGGATTAGGTGAAGGGCTAGTGGTTGGCAGAGGCCCACGGGCAGTGTTAGTGTTAGGGCTCAAGTTAGGCCTAGGATTAGTAATAGTGGTAGGGGTTGGCCGAGGGCTAGGTGTAGTTGTCACGGGAGGGCTCCGTTTACTCCTAGGAATCAAAACAGGTGTACGGCTGGATTCGGGTGTGGCTAAGGGTGGGTCCAGGGTGTTTCCGTAGAACACGGTTTAGTGCTCTGGCTAATGGTATGGCAAGGTGTACTGGTCGGGGACGGGCAAATGCTAGGCCTCGGACTAGAGTGAGCACTGGGCGTTGGTCTAGGACCCGAGCTAGGGCTAGTGGGAGCGGTAGGCGTAGCGCTGGGGTAGGCATAGGGCAAGAGGTGGATGTCGGGGTAAACTTAGGAGTAGGCCTAGGCCCAGGAGTTGGAGCTGTGGCTAGGGGTAGGGATTGGGGTGGGCCTATGGTTAGGGGTAGCTGTAGGGCCCGGGGTTGGGGTCGGACTAGAGGTAGTGCTAGGCGTAGGCCTAGGGCGAGGGGGAGTGCTCGGGGTAGGGTTAGGTGAAGGGCTAGTTGATGGCAGAGGCCCACGGGCAGTGTTATTGTTAGGGCGCATGTTAGGCCTAGGATTAGTGGTAGTGGTAGGGGTTGGCCGAGGGCTAGGGGTAGGTGTCACAGAGGGCTCCGTTTAGTCCTAGGACTCCGAACAGGTGTAGGGCTGGATTCGGGTGTGGCTAAGGGTGGGTCCAGGGTGATTCCGTACGACACGGGTTAGTGCTCTGGCTAACGGTATGGCAAGGTGTTCTGGTCGGCGAGGGGAAGTGCTAGGCCTCGGACAAGAATGAGCACTGGGCGTTGGTCTAAGGCCCGAGCTAGGGCTAGTGGGAGCTGTAGGCGTAGCGCTGGGGTAGGCATAGGGCAAGAGGTGGGTGTCGGGGTAAACCTAGGAGTAGTCCTAGGGCCAGGATTTGGAGCTGTGGCTAGGGGTAGGAATGGGTTTGGGCCTATGGGTAGGGGTAGCTGTAGGGCCAGGGGTATGGGTAGGACTAAAGGTAGTGCTAGGTGTAGGCCTAGGGCGATGGGTAGTGCTCGGGGTAGGATTAGGTGAAGGGCTAGTGGTTGGCAGAGGCCCACGGGCAGTGTTAGTGTTAGGGCTCATGTTAGGCCTAAAATTAGTGGTAGTGGTAGGGGTTGGCCGAGGGCTAGGGGCAGGTGTCACGGGAGGGCTCCGGTTAGTCCTAGGACTTGAAACAGGTGTAGGGCTGGATTCGGGTGTGGCTAAGTGTGGGTCCAGGGTGATTTCGTAGGACACGGGTTAGTCCTCTGGCTAACGGTATGGCAAGGTGTACTGTACGGTGACGGGCAAGTGCTAGGCCTCGGACTAGAGTGAGCACCTGGCGTTGGTCTAGGGCCCGATCTAGGGCTAGTGGGAGCGGTAGGTGTAGCGCTGGGGTAGGCATAGGGCAAGAGGTGGGTGTCGGGGTAAACCTAGGAGTACTCCTAGGGCCAGGAGTTGGAGCTGTGGTAGGAGTAGTGATGGAGGTTGGCCTATGGTTAGGGGTAGCTCTAGGGCCAGGTGTAGGGGTAGGACTAGAGGTAGTGCTAGGCGTAGGCCTAGGGCGAGAGGGAGTTCTCGGGGTAGGGTTAGGTGAAGTGCTAGTGGTTGGCAGAGGCACACAGGCAGTGTTAGGGTTAGGGCTCATGTTAGGCCTAGAATTAGTGGTAGTGGTAGGGGTTGGCCGAGGGTTAGGGGTAGGTGTCACGGGAAAACTCCGGTTAGTCCTAGGACTCGGAACAGGTGTAGGGCTGGTTTCGGGTGTGGCTAACGGAAGGTCCAGGGTGATTTCGTGGGACACAGGTTAGTGTTCTGGCTAACGGTAGGGCAAGGTGTACTGGTCGGGGACGGGCAAATGCTAGGCTTCGGACTAGAGTGAGCACTGGGCGTTGATCTAGGGCCGAGCTAGAACTAGTGGGAGCGGTAGGTGTAGCGCTGGGGTAGGCATAGGGCAAGAGGTGGGTGTTGGGGTAAACCTAGGAGTAGGCCTAGAGCCAGGAGTTGGAGCTGTGGCTAGGGGTAGGGATGGGGGTGGGCCTATGGTTAGTTGTAGCTGTAGGGCCAGGGGTAGGGGTAGGACTAGAGGTAGTGCTAGGCGTAGGCCTAGGGCGAGGGGGAGTGCTCGGGGTAGGGTTAGTTGAAGGGCTAGTTGTTGGCAGAGGCCCCCGGACAGTGTTAGTGTTAGGGCTCATGTTAGGCCTAGGATTAGTGGTAGTGGTAGGGGTTGGCCGAGGGCTAGGGGTAGGTGTCACGGGAGGGCTCCGTTTAGTCCTAGGACTCGGAACAGGTGTAGGGCTGGATTCGGGTGTGGCTAAGGGTGAGTCCAGGGTGATTCCGTAGGACACGGGTTAGTGCTATGGCTAACGGTAGGGCAAAGTGTACTGGTCGGTGACGGTCAAGTGCTAGGCCTCGGACTAGAGTGAGCAATGGGCGTTGATCTAGGGCCCGAGCTAGGGCTAGTGGGAGCGGTAGGCGTAGCGCTGCTGTAGGCATAGGGCAAGAGGTGGGTTTCGGGATAAACCTAGGAGTAGGCCTAGGGCCAGGAGTTGGAGCTGTGGCTAGGGGTAGGGATGGGGATGTGCCTATGGTTAGGTGTAGCTGTAGGGCCAGGGGTAGGGGTAGGACTGGAGGTAGTGCTAGGCGTAGGCCTAGGGCGAGTGGGAGTGCTCGGGGTAGGGTTAGGTGAAGGGCTAGTGGTTGGCAGAGGCCCACGGGCAGTGTTAGTGTTAGGGCTCATGTTAGGCCTAGGATTAGTGGTAGTGGTAGGGGTTGGCCGAGGGCTAGGGGTAGGTGTCAAGGGAGGGCTCAGTTTAGTCCTAGGACTCAGAACAGGTGTAGGGCTGGATTCGGGTGTGCCTAAGTGTAGGTCCAGGGTGATTCCGTAGGACACGGGTTAGTCCTCTGGCTAACGGTAGGGCAAGGTGTACTGGTCGGTGACGGGCAAGTGCTAGGCCTCGGACTAGAGTGAGCACCTGGCGTTGGTCTAGGGCCGAGCAAGGGCTAGTGGCAGCGGTAGGCGAAGCGCTGGGGTAGGCATAGGGCAAGAGATGGGTGTTGGTGTAAACCTTGGAGTAGGCCTAGGGCCAGTAGTTGGAGCTATGGCTACGGGTAGGGATGGGGGTGGGCCTGTCGGTAGGGTCAGGGGTAGGGGTAGGACTAGAGTTAGTGCTAGGCGTAGGCCTAGGGCGAGGGGGAGTGCTCGGGGTAGGGTGAGTGGAAAGGCTAGTGGTTGGCAGAGGCCTACGGGCAGTGTTAGTGTTAGGGCTCATGTTAGGCCTAAAATTAGTGGTAGTGGTAGGGGTTGGCCGAGGGCTAGGTGTAGGTGTCACGGGAGGGCTTCGTTTAGTCCTAGGACTCAAAACAGGTGTACGGCTGGATTCGGGTGTGGCTAAGGGTGGGTGCAGGGTGATTCCATAGGACACGGGTTAGTGCTCTGGCTAACGTTATGGCAAGGTCTACTGGTCGGGAACGGGCAAATGCTAGGCCGCGGACTAGAGTGAGCACGGGCGTTGGTCTAGGGCCCGAGCTAGGGCTAGTGGGAGCGGTAGGATTGGCGCTGGGGTAGGCATAGGGCAAGAGGTGGGTGTCGGGGTAAACCTAGGAGTAGGCCTAGGGCCAGGATTTGGAACTGTGGCTAGGGGTAGGGATGGGGTTGGGCCTATGGGTAGGGGTAGCTGTAGGGCCAGGGGTAAAGGTAGGACTAGAGGTAGTGCTAGGCGTAGGCCTAGGGCGAGGGGGAGTGCTCGGGGTAGGGTTAGGTGAAGTGCTAGTGGTTGGCAGAGGCCCACGGGCAGTGTTAGTGTTAGGGCTCAAGTTAGGCCTAGGATTAGTAATAGAGGTAGGGGTTGGCCGAGGGCTAGGTGTAGGTGTCACGGGAGGGCTCCGTTTAGTCCTAGGACTCAAAACAGTTGTACGGCTGGATTCGGGTGTGGCTAAGGGTGGGTTCAGGGTGATTCCATAGGACACGGGTTAGTGCTCTGGCTAACGGTATGGCAAGGTCTACTGGTCGGGAACGGGCAAATGCTAGGCCGCGGACTAGAGTGAGCACGGGCGTTGGTCTAGGTCCCGAGCTAGGGCTAGTGGGAGCGGTAGGCGTAGCACTGTGGTAGGCATAGGGCAAGAGGTGGGTGTCGGGGTAAACCTAGGAGTAGGCCTAGGGCCAGGATTTGGAACTGTGGCTAGGGGTAGGGATGGGGTTGGGCCTATGGGTAGGGGTAGCTGTAGGGCCAGGGGTATGGGTAGGACTAGAGGTAGTGCTAGGCGTAGGCCTAGGGCGATGGGTAGTGCTCGGGGTAGGGTTAGTTGAAGGGCTAGTGGTTGGCAGAGGCCCACGGGCAGTGTTAGTGTTAGGGCTCAAGTTAGGCCTAGGATTAGTAATAGAGGTAGGGGTTGGAGGAGGGCTAGGTGTAGGTGTCACGGGAGGGCTCCGTTTAGTCCTAGGACTCAAAACAGGTGTACGACTGGATTCGGGTGTGGCTAAGTGTGGGTCCAGGGTGATTCGTAGGACACGGGTTAGTGCTCTGGCTAACGGTATGGCAAGGTGTACTGGTCGGGGACGGGCAAATGCTAGGCCTCGGACTAGAGTGAGCACTGGGCGTTGGTCTAGGGCCGAGCTAGGGCTAGTGGGAGCGGTAGGCTTAGCGCTGGGGTAGGCTTAGGGCAAGAGGTGGGTGTCGGGGTAAACCTAGGAGTAGGCCTAGGGCCAGGAGTTGGAGCTGTGGCTAGGGGTAGGGATGGGGGTGGGCCTGTGGGTACGGTCAGGGGTAGGGGTAGGACTAGAGTTAGTGCTAGGCGTAGGCCTAGGGCGAGGGGGAGTGCTCGGGGTAGGGTGAGGTGAAGGGCTAGTGGTTGGCAGAGGCCTACCGGCAGTGTTAGTGTTAGGGCTCATGTTAGGCCTAAAATTAGTGGTAGTGGTAGGGGTTGGCCGAGGGCTAGGGGTAGATGTCACGGGAGGGCTTCGTTAGGTCCTAGGACTCAAAACAGGTGTACGGCTGGATTCGGGTGTGGCTAAGGGTGGGTCCAGGGTGATTCCGTAGGACACGGGTTAGTGCTCTGGCTAACGGTTTGGCAAGGTCTACTGGTCGGGGACGGGCAAATGCTAGGCCTCGGACTAGAGTGAGCACTGGGCGTTGGTCTAGGGCCCGAGCTAGGGCTAGTGGGAGCGGTAGGCGTGGCGCTGGGGTAGGCATAGGGCAAGAGGTGGGTGTCGGGGTAAACCTAGGAGTAGGCCTAGGGCCAGGATTTGGAGCTGTGGCTAGGGGTAGGGATGGGGTTGGGCCTATGGGTAGGGGTAGCTGTAGGGCCAGGGGTATGGGTAGGACTAGAGGTAGTGCTAGGCGTAAGCCTAGCGCGAGGGGGAGTGCTCGGGGTAGGGTTAGGTGAAGGGCTAGTTGTTGGCAGAGGCCCACCGGCAGTGTTAGTGTTAGGGCTCATGTTAGGCCTAGGATTAGTGGTAGTTGTAGGGTTGGCCGAGGGGTAGGTGTAGGGGTCACGGGATGGCTCCGTTTAGTCCTAGGAGTTGAAACAGGTGTAGGGCTGGATTCGGGTGTGGCTAAGTGTGGGTCCAGGGAGATTCCGTAGGACACGGATTAGTGCTCTGGCTAACGGTAGGGCAAGGTGTACTGGTCAGAGATGGGCAAATGCTAGGCTTCAGGCTAGAGTGAGCACTGGGCGTTGGTCTACGCCCGAGCTAGGGCTATTGGAACGGTAGGCGTAGCGCTGCGGTAGGCATAGGGCAAGAGGTGGGTGTCGGGGTAAACGTAAAAGTAGGCCTAGGGCCAGGAGTTGGAGCTGTGGCTAGGGGTAGGGATTGGGGTGGGCCTATGGTTAGGGGTAGCTGTAGGGCCCGGGGTCGGGGTAGGACTAGAGGTAGTGCGAGGAGTAAGCCTAGCGCGAGGGGGAGTGCTCGGGGTAGGGTTAGTTGAAGGGCTAGTGGTTGGCAGAGGCCCACTGGCAGTGTTAGGGTTAGGGCTCATGTTAGGCCTAGGATTAGTGGTAGTGGTAGGGGTTGGCCGAGGGTTAGGGGTAGGTGTCACGGGAAAACTCCGGTTAGTCCTAGGACTCGGAACAGGTGTAGGGCTGGTTTCGGGTGTGGCTAAGGGAAGGTCCAGGGTGATTTCGTGGGACACAGGTTAGTGTTCTGGCTAACGGTAGGGCAAGGTGTACTGGTCGGGGACGGGCAAATACTAGGCTTCGGACTAGAGTGAGCACCTGGCGTTGGTCTAGGGCCCGAGCTAGGGCTAGTGGGAGCGGTAGGTGTAGCGCTGGGGTAGGCATAGGGCAAGAGGTGGGTGTCGGGGTAAACCTAGGAGTAGTCCTAGGGCCAGGAGTTGGAGCTGTAACTAGGGGTAGGGATGGGGGTGGGCCTATGGTTAGTTGTAGCTGTAGGGCCAGGGGTAGGGGTAGGACTAGAGGTAGTGCTAGGCGTAGGCCTAGGGCG